>NC_049207.1:26532445-26757445 GCF_013347855.1 Anguilla anguilla
AAATCGACAATGTTGGGAAGTGACTGACGCTAAGCTTTTTCCCAAGTCATATTAATTAGTTTCATTACAGTTTACAGAAGAATTACAACAGTCAAATTGACAGTGTTGGGGAGTAGTTTAATGACATTTTTTGTTTTTATGTTATGTTACTTACTGACTAGCAGATGTCCCATGTAACTGAACTGCAATTGTGAAACCTTTGCTAACAAAGAGCAACCTGGACCACTCTGTACAAAGTAATTTTAGGCAGCCATACAATCCCCCATTTCTAATCAAAGGTTTTGAAAATGTGGTTTCTATACAACTTAATGTAGATCTTTCTGGAAAGGTTTAGGTCTGGTCTAACACAGAGCACGAGAACCACAGCAAAGAAACAGCTCTGGCTAAGGACATAAATGACCTTTCACTGCGCATTGATGTTGAGGGTGTACCTGGTTTTATTGGATCAAGCTGTTGCTTTTGATGCAGTGGATCATGTGATTTGGCTCCATCTACTTGAAAAATGCACAGTATGTGTTGGTTGAACTCCTATTAGAAAGAGAGATGATACTGTATTACCTTAGAATATACCACTTCAAAATGGTTCTGAAACGGCACAGGGATCCATTTTGGACCCTTGCTATTCTCTGTATACGGACCCCCTGGGTAGTATAATTAGAAAACACAATGTTACTTTCAATGTTAGCTATACAGGTGACCTTCAACTATGTAATGTGGATGTCTTACAATTTCCTCCAACTTGACCCAAACAAGACAGAATTTTTGTCTTAAAAGATTAAAAAGAAAAGATCATTAGTGACCTCTGCTCTTTGGCATTAAATTTTAACCCAGAGGTGAGAAACCAAGAGATAATCCGGTACTCAGACTTAAGCTTTCAACCCCATATAAAGAAGATGATTAAAGTGTTTTTTCACTTTCAGAACATAGTTCAAGTTAGACCCTTTCTCTCACAGACCAACACTGGAAAAATGCCTCTTACATACAACAGTAATACACTTTCCTCTGGCCTTCCAAAGTAAAGCATTAAAGGACTACTGCTGGCCTTAAACATGCTGTTGCAACACCAAGACTAAATCAAGGAAGAGAGCTCATATTACCTCACTACTTGCATCCTTGACTATTTGTTTTAGGTTTGATTTTAAAAGTATTTCACTTGTTTTAAAAGCCCTAAATGACTGGCTTGTTGCCCTCAGGGACCTCGTGACTTCAAGTCACCACAGGAATGCTAATGTACGCACATGAAAGCAGTTTCATAGCCAGCAGCTAAAATCATATGTTGAATTCGAAAATATATGGGTAAATCACTTTTATTCAATACCCCCAGGCTATGTAGGGATTAATTTTGATAAATTATGTAGGATATAATTGCACGTACCATTTTGACATTTTAAAACTTCCATCCCCACACTAACAATCTATTTTTCCCACACCATAAAGTGATATATAATTTTATTGTGAATTGATGATTCAAAATGAAAAAGCACAGAAGAGTATTTCAGAATTTCAGAGCATGTTGACCAGTGGAAGGCAAAACCATTTTTGATTAAATGTAATGAGATTTTCACAAGTTCTTCATTATTTCATAATACGCAGTGCTGCCTGTATAATGTTATGCAGTTCAAAAGATATGTCTAATGGAATCACATTTTAGTCACAGTAGATTTGCTGTTGCATCACGCTGTGGAACAGGCATTATGATCTGACAAAACAAATTTGAAATAAATAGGCTTCATGATTTAGACACCACTGTTGCAATTAATTCTGTACATGGCTAAAAGATGAGACACTTCAACAAGGCTGGACTGAGTCATCACTTTGTTTGTGCAAGCTGCTCAGGACTCAGGAGCCACACAAAAAAAAAACACCAGGAGTGCTATAGTGACCATCTCTCTGTTCTTCCCTGGTGTAATTAATGAGAAACCCACTTATAATGCAGGTATGAATTAGTACCCTGCTGGTCTTCAAATTAATGTTTGAGGTTTTGGTATAGGAGTGTGTGCGTGGGTGTGTCTGTCTGTCTGTCTGTCTGTGTGTTTGTCTATCTGCTTATCTCTGTCGCACCATTATGTCTATACCGTGTATATTTGGTATGCGGTATACACGAGGCTAGTTGGGTGGACCTATGTGGGTGGGGTAGGTTGGCAGGGCCAGGTGGTGGGACTGGGTGGGCGGGTTAAGGAGATGGGACTGGGTGGGCGGGGCCAGGAGGTGGGGGGTCTGGGGTTTTGGGATTAACTTTAATTCCATTTGTGATTACTCACATGTACTTGTATGGTTTATTCTGTGTCTTTCTTTTTGTTTTGGGGCAGTTTGAGCAGCTTCACTTGCAAGGGGTAAAATAAATTCTTAATGTCTTGGAAGAAATAAATTCCTGTGAAGGGGATTTTATACTTTTCTCTGATTCTTTTGTTTTTACTCAACACTGTGTAAAGCATAGTGTGTGTACGTGTGTGTGTGTGTGTGTGTTTGATCAACAAGTGGTCATATTAGTGTTTTTCATGTACTGTAATCTTATATTATTTTTATCTTTTGTAACTAATTTATACCCTGGATTTTGCCACACATCAAATATTGTTGGCTTAAGTGTCCAGTAAAATGAATGTTTAGCATAAATCTGTCAGCGTTGTGGGAATTTTCAAATAGCATCAGTGGCTGTCAGCTGTCAGAGTATAGTAAAGAGAAATCTTTACTATACTTCTGTTTTTGTTCTATAATATTTAATACTTACTTTCACATCCAAGTCTATGGCTTTGGATGTTTAAAGTATAACATGTTAAAGTATTTATAATAAAAGTGGCTCTAGAGTGAAGTCTATATTTTTCTGCCTCATATATGGAGTTTTATTTCACCATTAATGAAATGTAACTGGGACACAGTGCAAAACCCTGTTTGACAAACACAAAAATGACAACATGTGAATATGAATCACTTCTACATTTTGAATCTCTTATCAGATTGTGAAATTTACATTAAGATTAGAACAGAACCACTGATTTTAGATTACCTGGGGGTGGAGCGGGGGGCGGGGGGGGGGGGTTGTTGTCACCCTTTGATGTTCTGAAACAAGTAGGTGGCTTACAACAGCTCGTACAAAATCAGTGTTTGCCACTGTTTGATGAACTACTGAGAAATACCCCTTGTGTTTGAGTAGCCTAAAATTATTCACAGCAGGGCACTCTAGTGTCTCTCAGATGAAAGAGAAATTATGCCAACTTTGAGGTACAGTCATACAGTCAACTGGATCTGTGGAAACAAGTTCCGCTGACGCGATGTTCCAAATAGCATGCAGGATTACCAAGGCATCGTCTCCATCTGTAACCCCCACCCACCACAAGCAGAAATCCATTGGTAGAGATGGGGGTTAATTAATGTAACCCACGCATGAAAATAATGAGCGATTTGAATTAATCACCTCATCTGGATGTTTTGTCTCAAATCCATAATTCTTTCTCGCTCTCGCTCTCTTGCTCTCTCTCTCCCTCGCTCTCTCTCTCTCTCTGGTTTAGTGGTTTATAACTTTCTTCATTTTTAAAAAATAACAAGTAAACATTAATTATCTCGATCATCGTCTTGTTGTACTCTTGGATTATCCTAATTAAATGCTACAGACACAAAAACCAAGGAAAGGATACAGATGTTTTTCTTTCTCTCTGGGGCTTTTTTTTTTTTTTTTTTTTTTTTAATATGGAGCCGGATGGGTGATTCCTACCGTTACTGTCTCGGTAGACCCTCTAACCTCTTAGGCAGCCTTGTTGACAGATGGCAAAAGAAATGAACGCAAACAGCATTGCGTTTCACCAGACTGGATATTGTGGAGCATGACAGTGGAGGAGCCCCACAGTCTGGCACTGTATGTGGACCTTGTCCATGCCAACTGTGACAGCCCAGCAATAGATTCTCACAGTAGTCAGGACTGTAGACAAAGACCTTCTTCAGATCCACCTCTTTAGAAAGCATCTTGACTTGTTTAACCCTAACCCCCTACCTATCACTTGCTTAGTACTGCAGTCTTACCATGCTAGTTGAATGTGTTTGTCAGTGTAGATGAGAACACAACCTGTACATTTCAATCAACCATTTTTTTAAGAACTATTATTTAAGAACTATTATTTATTCAACCATTTTTTAAGAACTATTATTGTTTGTTTTCTTACCTGTGTCTAGTACTCTTATTTACCTCTTTAAATGTACAGATGGTTTCTTTTCATTTTGGATACACTACTAAATGAATGGAATGTAGTATGGCCATATTTGTGCTTCAGGACATTAAACCCACATGATAAAATACAGATGCGACATAGGGGTGACATAGCTCAGGAGGTAAGACCGATTGTCTGGCAGTCGGAGGGTTGCCGGTTCAAACCCCGCCCTGGGTGTGTCAAAGTGTCCTTGAGCAAGACACCTAACCCCTAACTGCTCTGGCGAATGAGAGGCATCAATTGTAAAGCGCTTTGGATAAAAGCGCTACATAAATGCAGTCCATTTACCATCAGATGCTTACATTGCATCCTTAACTTTGCAATGCTAAATGAAAAGAAGCTGCATTGTTAATCAAAAGATGATTCATGTTTATACAGACTGTGGAAAAACACAAGGGACAGGGTCAGTTAGTTATTACCTCACCCTCTGCACACTGAAGAGAGTAAAACTTTCTTTCATGCAGTGTTGAGTGCCAAAAATATAGTAACTGGTCAGTTAATAACAGAAAATAAGAGACAACAATGTGTTTATTTTATTTGGTAAGTCAAATAAATTCTGCTGGCTGTAAAAGTGAAGAATCAGATTCACTGATTCACAAGAAAGAACTTGCTCTGCTTGTTGTAGCAAAGACAGATGTCTTTTCTTTTCTTTTACTTCTTCTCGCTTTTATTTATTCATTTATTTGGAGGCAGAATAACAATGGAGTTACACCATTCTTAATAAATACATTTATTATTTCATTCTGTCACCACAGCCTGACATGCATTCAAGGAGGTGAACTTTAACGAATGTCAGCTAACGCTCACAAACATACCAAACTTTTTTCTGTTTGCCACAAAAATTAGCTAACAATGTAAAATAAAAATACAGATTACTGCTGACAAAAATGGCTGAGGAGTGAACAAGTTGACTATCATTTATAATTCATTTACATTAATTTAATGTGTGTTTGAAGGGGTAATCTTAAGTGAAAATTGCTATTCTTGATTTGCATCCATTTTAATTACATCAACAGCATCAGTGAACAAAATAAAACCATCACTTTGAAATTATTCAGCACACAGTAAAATGTATTGTGTTAATTCAACTCTAACAATGTTATTTCAACTCTTATCAGATAACATTTGGTCCCACTCTGGAAAGTAGGGCCCAAATGTTATCTGTTAAGAGTCGAATGAACACTGAAGATTGTACAGTGTAGTAACTGCGACAAGGAATCATAGTGTGTGCAGCACATTCTTCCTGTTGAACACACCACCATGCTCTGATATGAAGCTAGTATTTAAAAAATATATGATAATGACCACAGGCCAACAATATAGGCACACAAAATGGTGAAGATCAACCACGCCTTATCCGCTGACATTTTTACCAACCTGTATAATTAGTGTGAACATACAATGTATCAGTGCAAGAGACACTGGACACTGTGCATAAATGGGAAACATTTTTTGTAAATTTAAAGGGCGCTTGTGTCCAAAACTATTAGGGCATCACTAGTGGAAACACAGTACATTGCTTCAAAGTCATATTTTTGGTTAAAATTGTTCCTTTTCATATTCAGATGTTCTTTGGTTCTGGTAAATCACCTTAAATTAAGATTTACTTACATTAAATGTATTTTGGACAGTGTCTCTGTTAAAAGAATTGCAAAAGAAATTTAATTGAGTGAGGATGGTTGTTAGCATCTTAATGAAGTATTGAAAATTGAAAAAATGTTTCCTCCAAGCTGGGACAAAATTGTTTTTGACACAATAAAAAGTTGTATAGAATTTATTATGTTTATATTTTTATATGCACTATAAACGAACTCAGCTTTAATGCTCCAAGCCTTTATTTTAAAAACTTGTTAAAAACCATTAAGTCTGTCATATGTTCTTGATGTGTAATAACATGCTGTTGACAGTTAGATTGTTAAGACCATTTCTGCTTTTGGACCGTTTTTGATTTTATTGTGCCGTATATTTTGTGCTGTGCACTGTAACCTCTTGAGAAGCCATAAAGGTGGCTCTGGACATTGCTGTCCTAATACATTTTTCCTGTGGTAACAATCTGACTGATCGCACAAAACACATTTTTCCTTGCATTTCAAACTTGATCCTGTGCACCAGTACATGCTCCTGTCACATAGAGAATATGACTGGTGGAATTCAGAATCTTATGAAGTAATTAATTATTAATTACTCATGAACCTAAGTAAGTGCAATGCAGTTCATTGTTTATTAATCATGGAAAAGGGTACTTTCTGTGATATTAAAGACCTTCAATTCATGGTTTATTCAGTGTTAATAAGTATGCATTACTCCTATGGAGTTTTTAAGAATATATTACTAAATCATGAACTGCGTGACTTTTATAGACGGTTAGCTATTAAACATTTATAAGTGCGTAAATGTGTAATACTTGGTTTACTGATAAAGTAAATGCCTAAATAAACTTATTATAATCACGTGAAACCGTAGATAAAGCCCAGTACAATCACACCATTAAGGATCTATTTATTTCATATGTGCTGGCTTTGAAAATTAAGACCCTTTCCTTGTAGGCCTAGGGAAAAGGTCAAATAAGTCATTACAGGGAATTTATGAAAAGTTTTTCATCTGCATGCAGTAAACAACCCTAAGATTCTTCCATAATCCCTCCACTGTCTTTGGAGTGTCAAACTAATTGTACATTTTAGGAAGCTTAACTTAACTGTCAAGTTCTTTGGCATTTTAATATGACACTTTATTGCTCTGACTCACAGGGCAGGAAACAATATAATATTCATCTGGCAAAGGGCATTCTGGAGGCAATGCAGAAAAAAACAAATAGAGAGAAGCATCTACTGCTGAGAAAATGCAAATGTGTTTAAGTCATTCAGGCACAAATACAAATATCCCCATTAGGAACAAAAATCACATCCAATAATTGTCTTTTTTATTTTCAAGGAAGCAACACAGTACTTTAGTAATACATATTTTAAAAAATGTGTCTATACATGGTGGCACTAAATGAACTAAATGCATTCTGTCTCTCTGATAGATTGATAATGCATTATACAGTTGACATTGTTGCTAATCATTTTTGCTGTCCCCATTTGCAGATGCTGGATTGTACAAGCCTGTCAGCCAGAGCTTATGTTTAAGAGATATTTGCTTGGCGAGGGGCATCCAATCCGAAAAGGGCTGAGGTGGATGCAGGTTTCTGTTTTAGCCTGACGCTACAACAGCTGATTCGACTAATTAACTTATCAGAGTCTTCAATCAAAGTCTTGAGAAATTGAATCAGATGTCCTAGTGTTGGGCTACAACAAAAACTGGCACGCGCACTGGTCCTTTACAGATATGATTTTGTCTGTGCTAAGCAGACAAAAGCACTGATAGCTATGATTGTTTTTTTATTATTAAAAGGAGTTATCTATTCAACATAAAGAACTACCCAGTTCATTACTGATGCAACAAACCAAGCAATTCCAGACACTTCAGTCAGTGCTGATTTGCTAAGTTTATGGTTAAGGGTCTGAGCTCCATGTACGCAAGAAATAAATCAATCAGTCATTCAATCAATCAGCTGACCAACCAATCAATCATTTGCAGATTAAGAAGACACATAGTACATTTAATACCATATTCATTGATAAATGTATACATGCATACATACAATATCTACATGTGCGCAATAATAATTATTCCTCCAAGCAGAGCTGTGGCAGTTGAATGGTCCATAAATAGTTCACAAATAATTTCACATTAAACAGGAGTAATAACTATTTGTGCAGATGACTGAGTAGATTAACTGTAAATGGACATTAAGGGGAAATTTGTTGAAGAAATCTGTATCCTGACCTGGGTCTTTTTCCGTTCATTAACCC
The DNA here is from genome assembly GCF_013347855.1 of Anguilla anguilla. Taxonomy (NCBI): domain Eukaryota; kingdom Metazoa; phylum Chordata; class Actinopteri; order Anguilliformes; family Anguillidae; genus Anguilla; species Anguilla anguilla. The sequence continues at coordinate 26,540,499 of NC_049207.1, forward strand.
CTCCCAGAGAATACAGCAGATGCCAGTGCATCTCTGCTGACACATCATCAATATGAGTGCTGACCCTCCGTGTGAGTTATGTATTTTAACTTAACGCCATTCAGTCCTTATCAATGAGCTGGGTGTAATTGCATGCCATGGGAATGCAATCAATCATATTCCCATACGTATAGGAACAGCAGTCGCCATGGAAAACCAATTATTGATTTCTTTTCAGGGTGTTATATTACACGGTAGATTTTGAATGTCCTGATAAGAGTCTCCTGTAGAAATTTTGATGGTATCTAAGGAACCCCAGAAAGGGCTGAACAGATAGTCCACAGATAGTCCAAATCCTGACACATTATCCAGACACAGCACATAATTAGATGGGTTGAGGGAGGGAGGTAGGGATTCAGTCATCCAGGATGCTGGGGTCTTATCACTCACCAGTGACCCCTACTGGATATTCAGGCACCTGCGGTCTGCACAGACAAGCTACACAGGAAGTGACCTCATCTAATTGCCTCAGTATGACCTAAGCTGGTGAACGAGAAGAATGAAGAAAAAAACACACTCAGCAAAATCTTCCGTAGAAAATAAACTCTGGTACAGTACTTTTCACTCTAATAGTGTCCCCTTTGGACACTGTTAGAGTTGATTTAACACTGCTAGAGTTGATTTAACACTGTGCTGTGCACATGTTTTGGAGGAGAGCGCACACTTGCCATCTGTCCATTTACAAATTGACAGAAGAGGTTGGAGCCCTGGGAACAAACCAACAGAGAGAACATTGGAGTAAACTTTATAGAATAAAAGTGCAGACGTAAAACTCTGGGATAAACTGAAGAGAATAAAAGAGCAGATGTACAACTCTATTTAAGGAGCTGACTGTAAAACTGATCAAATAGATGCATGGAATTCACATTAATAATGCATGTAATGATTTGAAGTATAACCACCCTCATCTTGGTCCCATGTGAGACAAAATGCAAACTATTATTTTACAGCACAAGCTGCAGCACTAAAGGAATTTACCTAACAGCCTAAAATGAAAGCCTATTAAATGAATTTTTTGGACAGAAAAGATGAATAACCATTTCTTCTTGCACAGATCACACTTTGAAACCCCCTGTCGTTATCTATTCATCTAGCTACATATTTCTACAACAAAAGCACAGAAGTTATCAGACAGATTGAAATCTTGCTTTAGTCCCACAGAGAGAACAATCACAGAGAGACAATATTGAGAGAATCTCAGGAGTGTAAAGTAATAAAGGGGAAAAAATAACAATATTGAAATGAACAGTTATTAATGAGATTTACTGATATGTGCTGTATCTCTGTCAGAAAACATTAAAATCTCCTTTTTATGAACAGTTCAAAATGTATGCCCGTTGTACGGCCAGTAAGTGGGAGGGATCAAACTCAAGACCTGGAGGCCTGTAATCTCTACTTTTATTATTATTATTATTATTAATAATAATAATAATAATAATAATAATAATAATAATGTTGTTTGATGTTGTTGCTATAAAGCACCTGAACAATGGTGCATACAATGAAAATAATTGTAGGCAAGAATGTACTTGCATAGTTACAAATGAAAAAAATTAAAACAAAAAAATCATATCCTAATGTGCTTTATAACCAGTGATGCCATTTGTCAATAAGATGGAAGTGAATGAAACATGTTTGTAAGGCCCACGGGAACAGGCATAGAGTGGAATTTCCTCTCTGACTGTCGTAAAGCAATTCGCCAGGTGCAGAGTCTGATATTGTCGGGACAGAGTGACCCGTAAGACCTTGGCATCTGGTTTTGCGACAGTTAACAGGTGACACCTCTTTTCTATGGTCAAGCAATTCTAAAATTATCCCAACGTCCTGGAGGTTTCAGATGGCAAGTAATAAAATCACATGGCGAAAATGGGGCAAATTGCTCAGGACAGTTGAGGGACAGCCACAGTGCCCTCACCTGGTGTCACTGGGTAACTTGTCTCCCAACCTTCATAAGGAGAGAAATTTACTCACGCACACTTTTGGTTAGGAAATAAATCCAGATTTGGGTCGAATACATTGATACACTACACTATGCAATCTTGATACACTGTGGAAAGACATTGAGAGTTGACAGTTGGTTAAGATTGTACAGTTATTTCATGTTTTTCAGAGTTTTCATGACAATCACGAGAACAAATATTCATATTTGGTATGGTTTTTATGGTCTCTGTGCGAGTGATGCTCTGGTTTAGGTTTTAAAACCAGCAAACCTAGAGAAAATCTATTTTAATAAATTTGGAAGTCAACTGTATTTTTTGGACACTCCTCCTGGTAAATCCATCTGTCGGATCCTGTCTGAACCAAATTCCAATCTTCCCCCCTCCAAGTAAATTTATGGTTTTATGAGCCTTTTTTGGCGACATACACCTGCCTGCGCTGGGTTCTTATAGGAGAGGAACAGGGCCCTCTGGGAATCTGCAATCAGACTTCCCACACAATACTCTTTCTGTGTGTAGACTGCTGTCAGGTATGCTCATCTTTATCTTTGATATGATGTACTTTTATTGTTTTACTATTTTCTAAATTCTGAAACGACAAATTGATTATTTTAAGTGTATAACCTACCTGACATTAAAACTGTTAATGACTTGATTTGTGTGGTCTTGGTCAATGTTTCGTTCTTGTAAAAGCCCTCTAAGTCGGTTTCCCCCAATTATGACTAGGGAACTGCCCGTTGGACTTGTTTGATCACCAAGTTTTCAGTTAAGGCGGGACCGTCAGCAGAACCAAGTTGATCCTGGGATGACCAATATTGGCCCTTTCGGAGTCCCTGAACCTTAATTAGGTTATACTCCCCATGAGGGAAATCTCACAACCGCTGTGTCGTCTGCAAACAGCTAGTTAAATTGTCGTTACGGGCGTATCCGCGGTGCGTACCGGGTGAAACTGCGTTGACCCTCGGTGTAGAACTTCAGACGAACTGAGGTCCATTCTAAATCAAGCCTAAATTCTAATTTAGAACATAACTTATTAATTAATATGGAGTCAGATATAACGAGTAAGATCAGCGGGGATAGTAAAACATAGATACAGTATTCACAGGCTGCTTAAAGAATAACCTTTTTCCAACAGCAACAGAGGAAGACATTCTGCATAAACCTTCACTCCGAACTATTTCCCTCCTTGGTGTAGTTTCGAGAGCCTACATTTTGGTGACCTCGACGTGATCTGATTGCTGTCTGTGGTTTTTGCCTGCGTGACCACTTTCGTAAGATGACAACTTCCTGTCCTACTGTACATTGAGATGAGGTTTGGCGTCGCTGTCGTTCTGTTCTACTTCCAGCTGTGGTGGTAAGTACAGTCTTTACTACTTTTTAGAAAGTGTTGAGGGAAAGCTAAAACACCATACAGACACATTTGTAGAACGGGTCGACATACCCAATTAATAGACCGGAGACGTAGAAATCCGGTGGTGATTTAATAATTTTAACTGTACCATGGAGTGTGAGGGATTCGATAGCGGCAGTGTAGACCAGGAGGTCATGGAGATGTTTGGCGTGTGTTTTAAAAATGCCATCGTTCGGGTGCGTGATAGAGGAGTTAGCCTGAATTGGGGCAACGCTGAAATACTTCGTTGGTACCAGACAGAGGGTCGGCAGCTGCAACTTAGATCCCAATATCGAAAACTTCCTGCTGTACTTGTTTACCTGTTGCGCCGAAACGATCTAGCTGCGTTATCTGCAAATGTGAGAGCTGTGACTAGCACTAGAGAGTTGGAAAGATCGCGCTCAGATGAGTTAAGAAAACTGCGAGCAGAGGTAGAATCCTTTGCATTTGACAAACAGAACTGGGCAATCCAGAGTAACACTCTGCGAATGCGAATTACTGGTTTGGAGAGGGAGCTTGAGAAGAGCAAAACCTATGCCGAGGCCTTAGAGGCTTGTTGCGGCAAAGTTGGATTGCCTATCTCGGCCATTCGACAAGGGGGAGTTGAGTTCGCCAGTGGTGGCATGCCTGAGGATAGCGAGGATGAGGATATATTAGCCCTAGGAGATAAAACCCGTGAGGATATCTCTTCTTCGGGAAAATACAGTCATGTGCGTAAGCGGCCTTCTGCAACCCCAAGCAGGCCGGGTATGTCTGTCTCTGAGAGGCCTGAGAGTGAATTTTATTATCGCCCTAACCGGCCTGAGGAGCCTAGGCAGCGAAGCCCCGTAATGACTCGTCATAGAACTAGCACAAGTTTCCATAAGCCGGCGCGGATAGCCGTATTAAAAACCATGACGGATGCTGATGACGCTGTTACCCTGATTAGCCGCCCGTTAACTTGCGAAGAATGTTCTAGGCACAAGGAGGTTGTAGGGATGATGCCTAGAAAAGGCCCATTCCAGCCCTACTGGGACAACCTCATGTTGCAAGCCTCGGTATATAATTTAGAGCTTCGGGACATATGGCAGATTATCCTCCTTACGATCCCAGAGGAGCTGAGGTCTAAAATGCCGGAGGAACTGCGATCGGGGAGGATTGTGGTTAAACAGGAGGGTGAGCTAGACAATGAGGTATATGACCGACTTAAGGAGGCTTTGTTGCAATTGCGGGGTCCAACGCATGCGGCGTGGCATAAGATCCTCGACATAAAGCAGGGACCTAAGGAAGCCTTTGAAGTGTATGCCGAGAAAATGTGGGTATCTTTCAAAGAGCACTCAGGCTTGGAGCAAGCGGACCGTGATCAGGAAGTGCTGTTGCAGCTCCTGAAAAACAATGCGGGGTCCCATATCCAGCAAGCATTAGCCAATGGAGCTGACCCACCAGAGAATACCTACCGGTCATTGGTGGAATGGGCTTCAAAAATAGAGAACCGGCTACAAAAGCAAGGCAAGCTTCGCTCTGTTTTTGCGGCTCACTGGGTAGCCGAAGGGAAAGGGGCGAAGGATGCAATAGATGGCAATGGTAGCTCACAGCCGGGATGCGTATACTGTCATAAGACCAATCATAACCTCGATCAGTGCTTCAGGCTAAGAGAAAAATTGGGCCTTCCCAGACAGGCATCCAAAAATGATAAACGCATACTGCTGGAGCTGGGAAAATTAATAATGCAGAGCAACCCGATGGCCAGCGAGCGACGCTCAGCTGAGCAAGCCCAAAAAGCCGTGAGCAACCCCTATAGTGCGCTCCAAGCAGAATTGGCAGCGTTAGCGGCCAATTATGAGGATTCACAATAGGGGTGCGTGGCCTCCCTTGCGCTCGGGAGCATTATTCCTAGTGGAAACCGGATTAAAATACGAGCTAGTCTTGGAGGCCGATTAGTTAATGTTTTAGTCGATACCGGTGCTGCATGCTCCTGCACGGATATACTATTACCTCTTACGGACCAAACTAGTCAAATTAAAGGCATAGCCGGTACCCTTATGATAGCTACTCGGACACAACCCGTTAAACTTAATCTGGGAGTGGTAGTGCTAGAGGAGCCGTTTTGGTATCTGCCGGGTAATGGAGAAGGGACTATACTGGGCATGGAGATAATGCGGAAATACGGATTTGTGATTCATTGTCTTGAAAAACAAATTGAAATAAGAACTGAAAGGGCTGCAAAACAGCGCCCTCCGGGAAACCGCATTATGTCTATATCCACTGCAGATCCCATCCAGCAATTGATTAGCAAACATAGCGATGTTTGGGCCAATCATGAACATGATTGTGGCCTTGTGGACTTTGAAGTTGGTATTGAGGGGGATCCACCTCCCCCCCAAAAGCAATACCGCATTAAACCAGAGGCGGAGGCCGCGGTACATGAAATAGTTAAACAACTCGAAATGAGAGGTATTGTTCGGCGGTGCAGCTCAACCGCTAACTCTCCCTGTCTACCGGTGCCAAAGCCAAATGGTAAATGGCGTCTCTGTATTGATTATCAGCGTCTCAATCATGTATTGCCCAGGGCCACAGCTATTGTGGCAAACCCATCTACTATCTTGACTCAGATATCAACCGATGCGTGTTGGTTTACTGTTCTGGACATCAAAAATGGCTTTTGGTCCCTTAAAGTTAAGCGAAGGGACCAGTGGAAATTGGCATTTACTGTTAATCAGATTCAGTACACCTGGGAAAGAATGCCACAGGGATACCACAATAGTCCAGCCATTTTCCATAGAGCAGTAGCTGATGTTTTGGGACCGCTGCTGGCAACGGGTGATGTCATCCACTATGTGGATGACATCCTAGTGGCGACGGGGGGATCACTCAAGGATCACCTCCAAGTAGTGGACACAGTAGTACAGACCCTGGGGAAGGCAGGATTTAAGCTTAATAAAGAGAAGGCGCAACTTGCGCAAAAAGAAGTCCACTATTTAGGCTACACCCTTAGTCAAAATCACCGTGCTTTGACGGAGGACAGGCGTAAAAGTATTGCGGAACTACCCCGACCCTACACTTTAAATGCGTTACAAAAAGTGTTGGGAACAGCTAATTATCTACGTGATTTCATCCCGGATTTTGCTGAAACTGCGGCCCCGTTGTACAGCCTGTTAAAAGGGAAATCTAAGCCATCCGATGTGCTTGAATGGACTGAGGAGCACGATGCTGCATTTACAGCTTTGAAACAGCGTTTGTGCGTGGCTCCGGCATTAGGTTTGCCTAATCCGTCTAAACCATTTCATATTCAGGTGGACGCGCACGCAAATACACTTAGTGGCGTGTTAGCTCAAGAGCATGGGGGGTTGTTGCGTCCAATTGCATACTACAGTCGCAAAAAATCTCCAGTTGAGCAGGGATTTGACCCATGTACGCAGCACGTCCTTGCAGTTCATTGGATGTTAACAACAACAGAACCTATTGTGGGGTTTCAACCTGTTGTTGTGCACACAATGCACACGCCGGTTCGAATGCTGATGCAGGGCCAAATCAAAGGCGTATCATCTCACAGGTTAGCAAGATGGCTAACTGATATTCAAGCGCGTGAGATCACGGTAGAAAACAACCGAATCCTACCGCATCTGCTTGGGGACATAGAAGGTCAGCCGCACGTCTGTGAACCGAGACCAGAGGTGCAAAGCCCGGTCGGTGAGGTAGAACTGCCTGGTCAGACCCGAGCGTATATTGATGGCTCGCGGTTCTGGAGTGAGGGCCGATTTCATACGGGATGTGCGGTCTGGGTCCCTCAAGACAACTCTAAAAATAGCCAACAGTTGTTATTTAAGTTGTCTCCTAGGATGTCAGCACAGGAAGCTGAGCTTGTCGCGTTGCTAGAAGCCATTAAAGCCCACCCCGAATCGTTATGCGTATATACTGATAGCCGCTATGCGTTCGGGGTGGTGCATGATTTCATGGCTCAGTGGCAACTGCGCAAGTTTCTCACGGCTGCCGGAGCGCCGATAAAACATTTTAATATTGTTACTGCGATATGGCAAGCGACTCAGGACCGCAAAGCTCCCCTTTCAGTAATTAAAGTGCGAGCGCACATTACAAAAAATCCAGATGTGCATGAAAAAAATAACAGCATTGCTGATCACCTAGCTAAATTAGCTGCTTCATGCGGTGATGACTGGCAGCAGGAGACTTCATTGGGCCCTGCTGTGAGTGCGATTCAGGTTACTCCCTTTGACCTCAAGCAATATCAGCAGGAGTTGTGGGAGGAGGGGGGGGAACTCATACCACACTTAAAGCAGGACCAGCTGGTGACAGTCGAAGAGGGCATAGTGCTACGGGATGGTAGATATGTCGTTCCTGCTAGTCTTCAAAAACCAATCATCGCAATGTACCATGAATATGCACATGTGGCAGCTGATAAAACAATCAAATTGATAAAGCGGTACTTCTGGTGGCCGCAGATGTCTTTGGATGTTAAGCAATGGTGTGATTCATGTCTTGTGTGTGCCACTGTCAACCAGGGTAAGCGTGGTCGCATGAACCTGCGGCGGCCAGACCCTCCAAAAGGGCCATGGGAGTCCCTCCAGTTAGATTTCATTGGTCCGCTTCCCAGTGCCAAGGGGGGGTATCGCTATTGCCTTGTGATCATTGATAAATTCTCCAAATGGGTTGAAGCAATTCCCACACGTAATAACACCGCGAATACTGTGGTACGAGTGCTGGCGAACCAGATTATCCCCCTCTGGGGAGCGCCGATGCAAATTGAATCTGATCAGGGGACTCATTTCACAGGCCAGGTGACTAAAGACATGTGCAAGATGTTGAATATAAAGCAAAAACTTCATATCCCTTACAGACCTCAGAGCTCCGGAATGGTTGAGCGGGTGAACCGCACAATTAAAGAGGGCATTGCCAAACAAATGGCACAGCATCAGAATGGGTGGATTGAGGCTCTGCCCACCGTTCTGACCGTCTTAAGGGCTACACCCTCCAAAGCTACAGGCATTAGCCCATATGAGCTTATGACCGGGAGGGTGATGAAACTGCCCATTGACCCAACAATTTCCCCTGCCGACCTGGGACCGTTGGTGCGGATAAAACAGCAGGTGGTGCTGGCTCAACTGCAGGAGCGGCTCAAGATGCTACATGCTCAGGCTGTGCTGAGACAGCAGCAGTCTGACCTGCAGAATGAGCGTCAGTTTAACCCCACCTCTGAAACTAAATTTACAGAGGGGGACATGATCATGGTACGAGTCTTTGTGAAGCAAGACGCTTTTGCTCCCCGATGGCATGGGCCATATGAAGTGAAAGCTGTCTGCAACAGCTGTATAGCCGTGACCATCCGGGGGAAGCTAAAGTGGTACCACATGTCCCAATGTAAATTGTTCAAAGGTGCTGAAGAGAATTAACCGTGTTTCCTTTGTGTCTTTCCCATTCTAGGCTTGCTGCAGCAATCCCATGGGTGCCGGATACCAGGAGGGTGTCAGGGGACTCATGTGTGAAGCTGGGGCAGCGTATCCTCCTGAACTACCATCTGAAATGTGGGAGATGGGTGTGGCGATATTTTAAGGGGCCATCCACACCTCATATCACCATACCGCTAAGGGAACCAGTTACATGGCCTCCCGGGATAGCACCGGAACCAAATTGTGCCGCAAAAATTTGCTGTAGGTCAGGTTCCACCCATCTCCCATCCAGGACAGTAACTGGCTACACACTTTTGCAGCCCATAAAATTCACACAACCCAACACCACAGCCTGGTACAAGCTTAAAGAGTACCCAGGCGCTGACATTGGCAGCTTACATCTGCTACATTATGAAAATAACCATGGCTTAGATCCAAAAAAGTGCTACCGCACGATGGATCTAGAGCCGAGCACCTATCGATGCACCCATACCGAGCCACATAATCAAACACACATAGGATACACAGAGTTAATTTTCAATGTAACCTCCTCCTCTATTAACGACCGCAGTGGACTTAAAGCCTTCATCTGGACCAGCCGAAAGGAGGGGACATACTGCGTGGGGCGATGCGAGGCTAGTCTGGAGACTTACACCAGTCCCCAGAACTGCACTTGGACTCGGCATCATTGTTTTAATTTAACCACCTGCGGATATCACAAGCCCACGCAGTGTCCTAAGACCTACCCTCTCCCTCCTGGTGGTCTCATTAAGGGAAATGTAAACAAAACCTTATTACATGACGTGAATCTTGTAATGGCGCATGTTAGTTACAATATCTCGAACATCCTGTCAGCTTATGTAACCCATTGTGACATAAAGGACAAAACATATGCATGGCTGCAGGCACGGCTCGATGATTTAGTTTCTGATTATAAAGGCAGACTTGCCGTTCAAATTCCACCCGTACGCTCTAAGCGAGACTTGTTCGGAGATGTTACAGGTCTTTTCGGTTCAGGTAACTCTATTGCAAACACCTATAAAATAACAAAACAATCTCAATACTCAGCATGGTTGGCAAATCAAGTGGCCACTGGTTTCCAACACCTCACTAATAGCAATGAGAATATCATTAAGGCTGTAAGGTCCGAAGCGCAGGCGCTTCTTGCCATCAGCCATTCATTATTCAATCAGACCCGTACCATCGAGCGTGCCTTAGCCTGCAGAACATATGCTCAGGATCTGTTTACTGCTGCCAGACAAGAGATTTTAGACCTTCGTCTGCGCAAACCCCCGAGGCATGTTCTAAATGATTTGATAGAAACTTTAGACCTGCACAGGTGGATTGTGTCAGAAAAAATGAAAGACATAAAGCATGCCGAATTATTGACAACTTTTATGATGTACACAGGGACTGAATGTGTGGGATGTATTGGGTTCTTTGTTTCTTTTCCTTTAATTCACCCAGAACAGGTGTACCCAAATTCCACTACCATACGCTCTATCGGCGTAGTAGGGAAGAATCAGATTCTAAAATTAGATCACCTTACCGGGTATATCACTATGAGGGGCACAGAGACCATATTCACCACTCGCATGTGTTGTCATGAAACCTCTAGCTATATCATCTGTACCTGTAACACCTTGCAACCTTTTTCTCCCAATGATACCAAATTCATTAGTGTGCAGTCTTTGCATGGCCACGCTGACGCTATCCAGGTTTCCCACACACAAAGGTGCGTCATCAGCGAGATGAACTCTTTCTCGTATGGAGGTCTGACCTGTCCAGCAAACCACACTTTCTGCTTGGAAGTGACGGAAGATTTGGCCATGGGTCAGATCAACATTCTAGGCCGAGTTCCACTGGAGGTAGACGTCTCCCCGTGGTGGGAGGACACATTCTACGAACAAGGAACGCGGGCCCTGACTGACCTAATGAGTTTGGTAGAACAGATCATCCGTGACACCAATTACCACATCAACCAGGCTCAGGTGGAGGTGAATCTGGCCAAAAGAACAGCGGAGATCCTGGCCAGCTCCTCTACCCGGTCCGCCCAGGACGCGTACACCTGGTGGGATTGGGTGTTCCGAGGGTGCGTCATCGCTAGCGCAGTCATCTTTACCATCACCCTGGTTCAATGCTGTTATTTTCGACACCTAATACACTCTCTGCGCACCTCCACTCATGCTGCTTTGGTTCTCAGCCCCCTCCAGTTGCCAGCGAGACCAGGCTTGAGACCATAAACACCGGACCTGGACTGCTGTCAAAGTTGGGCATTTTCAGTGACCCCTGGGACAGCGTTCTGTTTGTCCCACGGGGCCAGAGAGGGGAATCTGTAAGGCCCACGGGAACAGGCATAGAGTGGAATTTCCTCTCTGACTGTCGTAAAGCAATTCGCCAGGTGCAGAGTCTGATATTGTCGGGACAGAGTGACCCGTAAGACCTTGGCATCTGGTTTTGCGACAGTTAACAGGTGACACCTCTTTTCTATGGTCAAGCAATTCTAAAATTATCCCAACGTCCTGGAGGTTTCAGATGGCAAGTAATAAAATCACATGGCGAAAATGGGGCAAATTGCTCAGGACAGTTGAGGGACAGCCACAGTGCCCTCACCTGGTGTCACTGGGTAACTTGTCTCCCAACCTTCATAAGGAGAGAAATTTACTCACGCACACTTTTGGTTAGGAAATAAATCCAGATTTGGGTCGAATACATTGATACACTACACTATGCAATCTTGATACACTGTGGAAAGACATTGAGAGTTGACAGTTGGTTAAGATTGTACAGTTATTTCATGTTTTTCAGAGTTTTCATGACAATCACGAGAACAAATATTCATATTTGGTATGGTTTTTATGGTCTCTGTGCGAGTGATGCTCTGGTTTAGGTTTTAAAACCAGCAAACCTAGAGAAAATCTATTTTAATAAATTTGGAAGTCAACTGTATTTTTTGGACACTCCTCCTGGTAAATCCATCTGTCGGATCCTGTCTGAACCAAATTCCAATCTTCCCCCCTCCAAGTAAATTTATGGTTTTATGAGCCTTTTTTGGCGACATACACCTGCCTGCGCTGGGTTCTTATAGGAGAGGAACAGGGCCCTCTGGGAATCTGCAATCAGACTTCCCACACAATACTCTTTCTGTGTGTAGACTGCTGTCAGGTATGCTCATCTTTATCTTTGATATGATGTACTTTTATTGTTTTACTATTTTCTAAATTCTGAAACGACAAATTGATTATTTTAAGTGTATAACCTACCTGACATTAAAACTGTTAATGACTTGATTTGTGTGGTCTTGGTCAATGTTTCGTTCTTGTAAAAGCCCTCTAAGTCGGTTTCCCCCAATTATGACTAGGGAACTGCCCGTTGGACTTGTTTGATCACCAAGTTTTCAGTTAAGGCGGGACCGTCAGCAGAACCAAGTTGATCCTGGGATGACCAATATTGGCCCTTTCGGAGTCCCTGAACCTTAATTAGGTTATACTCCCCATGAGGGAAATCTCACAACCGCTGTGTCGTCTGCAAACAGCTAGTTAAATTGTCGTTACGGGCGTATCCGCGGTGCGTACCGGGTGAAACTGCGTTGACCCTCGGTGTAGAACTTCAGACGAACTGAGGTCCATTCTAAATCAAGCCTAAATTCTAATTTAGAACATAACTTATTAATTAATATGGAGTCAGATATAACGAGTAAGATCAGCGGGGATAGTAAAACATAGATACAGTATTCACAGGCTGCTTAAAGAATAACCTTTTTCCAACAGCAACAGAGGAAGACATTCTGCATAAACCTTCACTCCGAACTATTTCCCTCCTTGGTGTAGTTTCGAGAGCCTACATGTTGAAAGGCCAAGACAGGGGAATACCAGCTTGGAGATGGACTATGCAGTGGAGGTTGATTTCCAGTGACAGTGCCATATAATGTTCAACAGTGAACTGTGATTGGTGGTGAATTTAGATTTTCTTAAAGAGGTGCTGGGAATTCCCAATACCAATCATTCACCTAAATTAAGCACTGATGTTCTGAGTCACTCCGAAAACCGCTTGCTCTAATCCTCCATTGCTGGATGAGCGCAAGCGGATCGGCTGAGCTAGGAAGGCTCAATAAAGAGCTAAGAGGAGGGAACATTCCAGAAGGCACTGTCTACTCACCAGGGAGCAGATTCCCTAGTACTGCGCATGTAAAATGATCTTTTCCTGAATGACACTGTTGGGTGTTTCTGTAAATGGTGTAATATAAGGCTCTACTTCATCTACTTTCCAGTCAGAGTGCAAAAAGGGAGTTTTTTGTCTATTTAAATCACAGGCATAAAAAATAATGAGCAGCCACCATGTTGTGTGCATTTTTTCATAAAGGTACATGTCAATGTATTATATGATTCCAGGCCCCTGAAAGGAAAGGTTACTAAAATAAAACCATCCCTGCATATGGTTTGGCAGGCTAAAGAAATGCATGGTCGAATCAGATTATAAAAGAACTCCCCCCACGCCCCAACATTCTCCTATCCCCATATGATTAAAGACGAGACATGAAAGAGCAGGGAGGGGAGGTTTGTTCCGAGTAAAAGGACTGCTGTAATGTAATGCACTGTAATGTGTCACTGGAACAGACGCACAGACACAGTCGTTGTGAAGAGTTAGCACTTTCATTAAACCGGTCCTTCCTTCCTTACCAACAGATCCCCACCTAACTTCCCTCCCCCACACACCCCCACCCCCCTGAAAATGGAGGAAAGTGTTGATTGGAAAAAGTAAAAGAACCAGAGGGATTTATTAGCCTTGTGTCATGTTTAATAAGCAATTCCTACTACTGTACAATGTGCCCAGATGTTTGACACAAAAACACTGCATTTAAGCTCTCACCATCAAAGCCCCCCGCCCCCAACCTCTAGTAAACTGGTGGTGAACTTGATTTAAGTACAAGAAAGAAAAGAATGAACCAAAATATGCTGTCAATACTGGTTATGACAGGTGTTATTGTATGTTATGCATATGGCAGACGTTATGTAGGCCTTATACTGTATTTCCAATGACATGGCATGAAACGGCATGATGCATTTGTAATCCTGACAGATTTGTACCTTTGCAGGCATAATGCAGATTTAATAAAATATAATTCATTAAAAGGAGGATCACACAAATGGAGATATTTTAAGTGTGGCTGATTATGTATTCAGTTGAATTTACTACGCTTGCACAATTTAACAGGGGTTGATTGTTTGTGTGAATTCTCTCTGCCTCTAAAGAGCAGGCATAAATCGAGGCGCAAGCTGAAGACAGAGGTATAGTCCTTGAAGATGCACCGAGAGAATCTTTGCAAAAAGGTAACATTATTTCAATGTCCAAACCATGAAATCATGAAATGGTACAGATTATTAATATGAATGATTTTTTATTAATTATTCCAGCCAAGCAATAAAGGCTAGGTGTTTGTATGGGAAATAATGACTAAAGTCACAATGCAATCAGAGCAAAGCTGTTAAAAATCACAGAAAACTGAAAAAGGCAGAGATCATTGAGTGTTTAAAAATATTTATTTATTAATTTAACCAATGAATCTCATGTGCAGCAGCGGGAAATGTGTTTGAAGTTTCAAAGAATAGATAAGCTGGTTCATTAAATCTTGATTGCTTATTTCCTGAAATGCACTTCCTGTTTGGTGGCAGAAAGAGAGAGGCAGAGAGAGAGAGAGAGAGAGAGAGTTGGTTGTTCGGAAAAGTTTTATTTGCTGGTGGATTGTATTGTGCTTTCAGGTATACATTTGATATTAGTTCTACTTTTTAAAACCCATATTATAACCAAGGTGCTCCTAAGGTGAAAATGTTTGTTGCCGTTAGGGGACAGAGGGAATTCTTTCCTGCATTAAGCAGTTGGCTAGAAGCCGGTTAGCTAATTCGGCCACTTTCTTGCTGATGCGAGGTTTTTGCAGTTTTTCACCCTCTCAGGAGCAATTATAACTGTCATTAAATAGTTTGTCTCCATTGTTAAGTTGCTAATGTTAACTGTAGTTTAATTATAATCAGATTTCCGGATACATTTTGGCTGTGTTTTGGGATATAAGTAAAACATTACCTAGTATTAGTATTTCTTTCAGTTATTGCCATTTTGTAAAAGGTAGCTAAGTTAATTATAGTAACGTTATTTGATTATAACCCTATTCCACACCTGATCATTCTTTTTTGTGTTATTAAAATTAAACGCTTAATGATAGATAGTTTAAAATGCCTTGTTTTTCCTCTCTGGGTTCTGTTGCTAGCTCTGTTTTTGTCGAGGTCTTGGTGTCTCCATTTCAGCAGTAACTTATTGTCTGGACTTCCTCTTACTCCATCTCTATTTGGACTCTATCTCCAGTGGAGATAGGAAGATAACTAGGGGTTAAAATGCTGCCAAAGTTGTGTGAGGCCTACAGGAATATCGCACTTCTGGAAAGAGGTTGAGTTCATTTGCCACCATTGCCAGCTCTTTGAGCACCTTGAGAGCAAGATCCTTAAACTTGAAGGCAAGCTTCCTCGACTGCACAATTTACAATTAGTAGAATTCCTGGAACTAAGTAGTACATCCTTTAAAGAACTTGTGTGCATGCTGGGAATAGGAGAGACTTTTGAGTAGGCAGGGTGAGAAAGTTGGTGAGAAAGCAGGGTGCAAGTGCAGAAAAGGGCATGCATACCACATAGGGGCATCATCTCCAGAGGTTGCAGGAATTGGACCCGGCCCTTGACACTGAGAGTGGGAGGAGTGTTGAGCCTCAGGGCACCTAGATGGAAAAGGAAAAGGGAAAAGGTGACTCAAGGGGTAAACAGCATAGTTTGTTCCCATGACAAGGTGTCTTGTACAATGTGTTGCCTGCCTTGTGCCCAGGTAGTAGATCTCCTGGAGCGTAAGAACAAGCTCCTGGCCAGAGCAGGGAGAGATTCATAAAGGGGATAAATAAAGTGAACTGCAAGAGATTCTTCAGGTTGAGTTCTATTAGTAAAACAAGGAGGGCGGGGGGGGGGGGGGGGGGGGGGGGGGGTAATTGCAAATTAGCAAAAGCTGAATTCCACACAGACATTTCACTGTGTGAAAAAGCTTACTCAGCTCATGGCCACGACTGAAAGGAGAAACCCACTCAGAAATGCACTTTGTAATGAGCTTTTAAACCTGCTTTTCTCTAGGCAAACTTTTTTCCTCCCCCTCCAACTTTCTTTTTCTCTTCCTCCTTCCAAAGGGGAATGGTTGGGATTTACTTTGAAGAGTGGAAGCCTGTCTGAAACCCTGTGCACTTGACTTCAAATGAAAGCAAAGAGAGAGGGAAAGACTTCTCCCAGAGACAGAGCTATGTGCAGGGTGAACAGACAGTTTGACAACAGCTTCAACCAATGAGAATGAGAATATCTCAGTTCTGAAACCCAGCATCAGCCAATGGAAACAGAGAAACACTTTTTTCCTGTGGTAAAGACAATTGTGTGCGTGTGTGCATGCGTGCCTGTGTGCGTGTGGTGTGTGTGTTTATTAGTCTGCAGAACTAGCCCTAGGGTTTTGATGGCCCTAAACAAAAATGCTGTTGTAACCCCGAAGTGCTCCAACATAAATCAAAGCCACCAATTTATCTGGCCTTGTGTGGTTCAGTGATGGTTGTGACCCTAAAAACTGCATAGAGTGTTTTTGCCAGCCGCTGGCTGTGAGTGTGTGTGTGTGTGCGCATGTGTTCCAGGGGCTTAATGTGAAATCAATGGAGTGTTTCGGTAAAGTTCAGTGTCGAGCAGTGCAGGCCATGAGCTCATTAGGTAATGTGAATAACGGCGATGTGCTCAGCCACGCGGAAGCGTCAGCACTTCCTTGTCACCGCTTGTTTACTGAGAGACTGAGTGTGTGTGTGTTTGGTGTATATGTGTGGGAGCGTGTGTTGTGTGTCTTGGGTGTGTGAGTGACTGTATGCATGCCTTCACGCATTAATGCATACTCATGTATGTTAATCTCATCCCACCCAGAATTCTTCCAATCGCACAAATTTATTTGAATTTCCTGGGTTGTGACAAATTGGATTTTTGCATTTGACCTGCGTTTATGGAGAACAGTAAGCTTCAGGCCTCTCTGGCTCAAACATTCTGGCTCTCTGGCTTTTCAAAATTGTTCGTATTATCATAAATTATTGCATTGAAACGGTCAGCTCTCCCTGAAAGTGGGACTCATTTGGAATGCTTTTATATGGATCGGATAAATAATTATTTTTTCATTTGATCTGGAGAGCAACAGATCAAAGTATACAAAATATGAAATAAAATTAAGGCTGATTTGCATATCCTTAGTCCCTTTTTCCCCAGATACCAAAAAAGAATGTACAAAAAGAACTGAATACATTTTTTACAAGACCGTAATTTGCTTTTTAGAGATGGATCTTTAAAGACAAATGGAATGCATCTTAAGTACTTTTTTTCCTCCAAAGGGCAGCACACACATAAGTAGGTATAAATTAATTCAGTCCTTGCATTGATGATACTTGGTTTTTATTCACACAGATCATAAACAGCAGTAGAGCTATTACATACATACATACTTACTTACATAAGTACATACATACTTACTTACTTACTATTTGCTTATTATTTCTTTATTTACTTCCTCATTTATTTTCAAGATCACAAGAGTTTATTTGTCATGGATTCCCTCAGGGTTTTAGAGTGCATGTGGAAGTATCAGGTCTACATGCTTGTAGTGACATGCATCAATGTTTAAAACAAAATGGCTGAACTTCCCATCCCATAAATGACTGCTGAAGTAGAGAGACTGAAAGCCAGCTGCAACAGTCTGCAGTAAGAGAGGAAATGATATAGTACCCAAAATCTTCAGTGTAAAATCTAAAAACTTTAATATTGTACATATTACGTTCTTCTTTGTAGGGGTAAAGGGGTGGCAGTGTAGCATAATGGGTTTGTAACTCCAAGGTCGCAAGCTCAATTTTGAAATGCTGCAGCATACATCTGGGTGCAAAAGAATGAAAGTTCTGAATAAATGTCAGATAAAAAAATTCTAAAGTAAAAATGTATTTAAAATGTAGAAGCTAGCATGGTTTGATCAAGGTCGTTACAATCGACCAGTTTTAACAACAATGTAGTGGGAAATGGCTGAGACTTCTCACACCAGGCGGACAAAACTGAATAATTGACTGAGCACATGACTGAATGAATGGATCTATGAATGAAAGAATACATGCCTTAATGAACAAATGAAAGAATGACTTTTGTACAAATCAGTTTAATTCCTCCTCTCTAAGCATCGCTATTAGCAGAGCACTCTAGTTATGCATAAATGAGACACGTTCCTTATTATTACTGCCTTTCAAAAACTACACAAAAAGAAAATTCATCTGAATCTCATTTCTATGCTTGCATTATTTGAATGCACAAGCAATCATATCCTCCAAATTTATATACACAAGGAGAAAGTAAAGTTTTCAGTGGTAATTTCATGTAAGGAGGTCACGCTGAAACACGCGTGTGGTTTTGTGAAATTTCTATGTGCACTGTTAATCGGGGCTGCTAATTGATGGCAGTGATACCACGTTAAGGAGAGGAGTCAAGATGAAGGTGGAAATCATCACAGCTACTTTAAATATTCCTTCTCATCTGTTGCCATGCTGGCTCTATTGCAATCGCAGGCAGGCATTATTTCCTCTTTTGTTTTGTTTTAAAGAGGGAAAGAGACTGTGGGAAAAGTTCCCTAGTGGCTTTTACACCTCTTGTTTCTTTTCTCTCACAACATTGGATGCACCGCTGTTGTGCACATAAATATTCTGTTTGATCCAACAACAACAAAACCTCTGACTGAAACCACAGAAGGTATAGAGATGACGAAAGGAACAAAACAGAAACATTAGCATTAATACCCAGAATGCAAAGGGCTGTGTCTCATGGCCCAGTCTGCGTCCTGGGTTACCTGGACTTCTTTCTATATTACACTTCCTATATTTCACTATTACCCCCAATTCCACAAATTCTACAAAATGTCACTCTATAATGTCACCTGGCAACCCCTTCATCCCATTAAAACTGCAGAGGCAGTAATGTAAATGGTCCTGTTTCGCTGGCAAAGTGGGGATACTGCTGTGCTCTATTTAAGGTGGGTGCAGTCTTTCCTGTCTCAGAAGCAGCTTTACATTGCTGTACAGAATTCACTGAATTCATAGATATGAAACATTTTCTTGCATGTGGTTTTATTGCTCCTCTGATTAAAATATGAAAACTGACTTTGCTAGTAGTTGGTCAGCACCATGTAACACTGTCACATGGTTAATGAAGAAATGCTAAAAAACAGCTGGTTTACCACCTTTTGTTTACTCATTCAGCTCGAAACAAATAACTGGTACACCAATTTAAGAAAGCAAAAAGCACCAAAAGGCATCAAAACTAGGGTTCAGCAGGTTAGCCAGCAAGCTAATGCAGTGGCAGAAGGCCTTTCTTACTCTAGACCTGAGGGTAAGGCCTTTTATACAAGCTCATAATACAGGCCGTAATACAGGTAATACTGGTCCTGCAGCCCTTCCAGGTGGTGCTGAATGGACAGTGCACCCCCTATACACAAGAGCTGCTCAATGGTCCATTACATTACAGACATCCTCCCATTTGTCACCTCCCTCGTGAACTCCTCCCTATCTTCTGGATGTTTCCCCTCATCCTTCAAGAGGGCCCACATCACCCCACTGCTGAAGAAGCCCACACTAGATCCCTCAGTCATCCAGAACTACCGCCCAATATCTCTCCTTCCTTTTCTACCAAAACACTTGAACGAGCTGCATCTAACCAACTCTCTGCTTTCTTCTCTCAGAATAACCTGCTTGACTCCCACCAGTCCGGCTTCAGACCTGGCCACTCGACCGAGACTGCACTCCTCTCGGTCAGTGAGTCACTCCATACCGCACGAGCAGCCTCCCTCTCCTCTGTCCTGATTCTTCTAGACCTGTCCGCTGCATTCGACACTGTGGAGCACTCCATCCTCCTGTCCTCCCTGACAGCAACAGGGATCTGCGGCACAGTCCTTGACTGGATTGAGTCTTACCTCTCCGTTCGTTCCTTCTATGTTGCCTGGGCTGGTAAAGTATCGCCGCCCCGTCCCCTCGCCACCGGAGTTCCCCAGGGCTCAGTCCTCGGTCCCCTTCTCTTCTCCTTATACACCAGATCCCTTGGCCCTGTAATCTCTGCCCATGGCGTGTCCTATCACTGTTATGCCGACGACACACAACTCTTTCTCTCCTTCTCCCCATCGGAAACACAGGTCCCTGCCCACATCTCCGCTTGCCTGAGGGACATCCAGAGCTGGATGGACAATCACCGCCTGAAGCTCAACCCGGGAAAGACGGAGCTAATCTTTATTCCTGCTCTAACCTCTCCCCTCCTTGACTTTTCCATTTCCCTAGGGGACATCTTAGTGACATCATCACCCTATGCCAAGAATCTCGGAGTGGTGATGGACAACAGGTTGTCCCTCTCCAAGAACATCGCAGCGGTAAGCCGGGTGTGCAGATTTTTCCTGTATAACATCCGGAGAATCCACCCCTTTCTCACCACCTACTCAACCCAGCTCCTGGTCCAAGCAACGGTACTATCCCGCCTGGACTACCGCAACTCTCTTCTGACTGGACTACCGGCATCTGCCATCAGACCCCTGTAACTCATTCAGAATGCTGCAGCTCGTCTGGTTTTCAACCTTCCCAGACACTCCCATGTCACTCCCCTGCTCACTACCCTCCACTGGCTGCCTGTTATGGCTCGCATCAAATTTAAAACATTGGTCCTTGCATACCAGGCAGTCAAGGGATCAGCCCCAGCATACCTCTACAAGATCTTCAAACCCTACATGCCAGCCAGACCCCTCCATTCCGCTACCTCAGGACGCCTGGCACCTCCCCGTCTTCGCACCTGCGCTTCCCGAACACGTCTCCTGTCTGTTCTGGCCCCTCAATGGTAGAATGACCTCCCTGTGGAGGTCAGAACAGCTGAGACACTGACCCACTTCAAGCGACGACTGAAGACTCACCTCTTCAGGCTGCACCTCTCCCCATCCCTCCCTACCTCCCTGTAATCTATAAATTGACTGTAAGCTTAGGGTTATAACTAGGTAGCTGTTTCGTAGGTGACTTAGTTAATGCACTTGTCTTAACTAGTGCTTGTATTTCTGCATAGACTGCGTTGTTGCTGTTCTCGTTTGTGTTAGTGTTAATCAGTTTAACCTACAGGGTCCAAGTTGAACTATGTGGTTGTTCCCTGCACTTGGAACGGTACTTCTCTCTAGGGTACTTCTCTCTAGGCGTTCCTGGTTATGGTTATACACTTTGTTGTACGTCGCTCTGGATAAGAGCGTCTGCCAAATGCCTGTAATGTAATGTAATTACAGGCATTTAGCAGATGCTCGTATCCAGAGAGACTTACGCAATATTCTTTACATACCATTTACATTGTATCCATTTATACCGCTGGATATTTAATGCAGGTTAAGTACCTTGCTCAAGAGTACAACGGGCATGTCCTTCCCAGGAATTAAACCTGTGGTTTAATCTTTAGGTTATAAGACAAATTATTTACCCATTATAGTACACTGCCCTGCCCTTCCCTTCATGCCCTTCTTAATGGGTTTAATGTGTGCTGAAGGTGTGGATGAGCAGCATAAGAAAAGGAAACTGCTCTAGCATGTAGACATGCATTGTCTGATCGTGCCTCAGGTGATTTGTGTGCCCAGGAGGCCAAAGAGTGTGAACCCCATTTACAGAAGATTTCCAAGACCATAGAAAGCATGAAGCTCGTTCACAGAAGATCGACAAGACCATAGAAAGCATGAACCCCACTCACAAAACATCTGTAGGAACATAGACAACCTGAACCTCACTGACAGAAGAACGTAGACCTCACTCCCTGCAGGATCGTAGACCTGTAGATCATTTCTTTGCATTTTTTGTTCAGTAACATGTTTCTTTAAAAATTCTCAGGAGCATGCAGGAGATTTTATTTGCTTTTACTAGCATCTGAAGTGTCAAAATGTTTGAAATACATATTTCACCAGGTCCAGTGAGAGCATACGAGTGCTAAATTGTCCTGTCCTTATCCTGGTTTATTTAATATTCTTTTGCTTTCCAAAACAACTTAGGTTTGCTTTATGGTACATTAAAGCACAATTATGAAACCAGAGAAGAGTCACTCAGTCAGGAGCATAAAAGCACCCATAAATGTATCTCAAAGTTAGCACAATTTCTCCTTAAATTGAGAGGCAGTGAATATTATCCTGCTGTGAATAATTTTATGTTACTCAAACTCAAGGGGTATTTCTTCACAGTGTATCAAACAGTGGCAAACACTGATTTTGTAAAAGCTGTTGTAAATAACCTGCTTCTCTCAGAGAATGAAGGGGTGACAAGCTCCGCATACATCCCCCGCCCCAGGTACTCAAATCTGTGGCTCTGTTCTTATCTTAAAGGAAGTTTCACAATCTGATAAGAGATTCCAAATGTAGAAGCGATTAATATTCCACATGTTCCTCTTGGCATTTTTGTTACATGTCAAACCGGGTTGCTCTCCTACTGTGTCCCAGTTACATTTCATTAATGGTGAAATAAAGCACCATCTGTGAGACATAAAAACATAGACCTCATCCTTATACTTTTATACTAAATACTTTAACATGTTATACTTTGAACATCAAAAGCCAAAGCATGGATGTAAAAGTGAACGTTAAACATTAAAGAACAAAAAGAGAAACACAGTTTACAGTACATACGATTTCTCAGCCTGACAGTCACTGATGCTGTTTGAAATCCCAAAATGCTGAAATATTTATGCAGTTATATTACACAAACACATAAAGAGGCTGATGCAACTGTTCAACATTTAGTCATTGGACACTTCAGATAACAATATTTGACATGTGATAAAATCCAAGGGTAAAAATAGATTACAAAAGATAAAGATAACATGAGGGTACTAAAAACTAACATGACCATCTGTCAAGCAAATACATTTAGGTACACACACGCACACACACACACACACACAGTGGCAAGTTGAGCCACCTGGCAGATCAGCGTCTAGCATGGTTCATCAGCTTCGTTTTCACATTAGATTAACAGACTTTTCACAGACTTTAAAACAGAAGGACCTTTACCCAGATACTAACCAAGAGTAAAGAGAGCTGGAGGACTCAAAGCTCAGAAACACACCATAATCAAACAGAGTGACAGAAGTTTGGACATTTTGGATGTCTTCTTCAAACACACAAACAGAAAAGAAATTCAGGAAAAGTCAGGAAATTCAAGAAAGGAAAATCATACATTAATTTTCTGTATTTTCATTAGAGGGAAAAAGGCAGATGAAGCAGACAGAAGATTTCACTCCTCTGTGTCTCCGTTGGAGCTGGGTTTCCTTTCCGCATGTGGGCGTTTCTGGAGGCGGACAGATCTTTCATCTTGAATCCAATCATCCCAC
The DNA here is from genome assembly GCF_013347855.1 of Anguilla anguilla. Taxonomy (NCBI): domain Eukaryota; kingdom Metazoa; phylum Chordata; class Actinopteri; order Anguilliformes; family Anguillidae; genus Anguilla; species Anguilla anguilla. Next base: position 26,563,699 of record NC_049207.1, read on the forward strand.
ACACAAAAAATAAACAACAACAAAAAACTGAATTATGAATGTATAAATAGTGATGGTCAGTAATGGTGGTCGGTGATGTGTCTGTGTGTTTGTGTGTGAGAGAGAGAGAGAGAGAGAGAGAGAGAGAGAGAGAGAGAGAGAGAACACGACACAGAGATTTCTCTTTTCATAGAAAATTAATATTTGATTTCGTACTGTACGGGATCCAAAAAGAAAGCGCAAGAGGAAAAGAGATATAAGGCACAAATTATTTTTTCTTGAAAAGAAGAGCATTTAGATTTGCATTTTAGAGGTACAAAGAGAGATGAACATGTACTTGTACAGGTGATTTTGCAGTACAAGTGCTCTTTTCATGCAAAGAATATTTAAATTTGGATTTAAATTTTAGGGAGAGATGTGCAAAAAAATGCACAAGTGGTTCAGCAGTACAAAAATTATTTTCAGTCGAAGAAGAATATTTGAATTTTGATTGTAGAGGAATAGAAAGACACAATATATACATAAGCACATAAATATATCAATATAGAAGCAGCAGAAGTTGTCTTTCCTTGAGGGAAAAAAAGCGTTTTGAATGAAAATTTTTGAGAGCTGTGGTATGAGGGGGATTTCTGAAGGGTAAATAGAGAGCAGTGGTGTTGGGGGTGGGGTAAGGGGGTTCACTGGCCACACATAACAGTCTGAGAAACTACAGTGCAGTGTTTCAGTGACCTTCCCTTCCCAAACCTTTCCACAGCACTAGAGGTTATTTGAGGAGAAAGCTCTGCCTGTATGCCGGTCACAATGACTGCACTAAGCCTGGCTTACCCCGAGACAGTGAGGTCCTTTTTACTAAGCCTGGCTTACCTGAGATTGCGATGTTCCTTTCACTAAGCCAGACTTACCAGAGACTGTGGCATTCCTTTACTAAGTCTTGCTTACCTGAGTCTGTGATATTCAGTCTAGTAAACCTGGCTTACCTGAGACTTTGACACTGATTTTTCTGAGCCTGGCTTACCTCAGATTGTGAATGTTCCTTTTAAAAAGCCAGACTTATTTGAGACAGTGACATTCCTTTACTGAACCTGCCTGTCTGTGACATTTCTTTTTCCAGCAGCTAAACCAGCATGCACTCTGCTCCTAAAACTATGCAAGTGTGGGCTTAGGTAGTACTTGGAAGGAAGACCTCCTGGGAAAACTAAGTTGCTGCCAGAAGTGGTGTTGTTGGGCCAGCAGGGGGCGATCTTCCCTCTGGTTGAAAAATCACCAATGCCCCAGTACAGGAAAGGGACACTGTGCAGTAGGAGATGCTGTCTTTCGGATGAGACGTTAAACTGAGTTCCTGACTCACTGTGGTCATTAAAGATCTTGTGACACTTGTTGCAAAGAGTAGGGGGTTCCTTGGAGTCCTGGCCAAATTCCCAACCTCTCTCTCAACTTGTCACCTAATCATCCCCTGATTTAATTGGCTCAAAAATAGTGCCCTCCTCCACCTCAGCTGATGTGTGGTGAGAGTTCTGGCACACAATGGCTGCAGTGCATCACCCAGGTGGGTGCTACACATTGGTGCTGGCTGAGTGGAGTTTCCCCTGATCACTGTAAAGCACTTTGAGCATCTGGAAAAGTGCTATATAAATGCAATGTTTTGTTCAATCATTCAATTAACTAAGCCTGGCTTACTTGAGGCTGTGACAGTCCTTTTCATCAGTGGTAGCCAATTCCTTTCCTGCAGGGCCAGTGTGTATGCAGGCTTGCACTGGCCAATTAGCTAATAATCTGAATATACACTATATGACTAAAAGTATCTGGACACCCCTTGGTCTGGGGCTGTTTTTCATGGTTTGGGCTAGACCCCTTAGTTCCAGTGAAGGCAAATCTTAATGCTACAGCATACAATCACATTCTAGATGCTGCTGTTCTTCCTCAACAGTTTGGGGAAGGCCCTTTCCTGTTTCAGCATATCAATGCCCCCGAGCACACAGCAAGGTTCATATCGAAATGGCTTTGTTGAGAACGGCGTGGAAGAACTTTCCTGGTCTGCACAGAGCCCTAACCTCAACCGCACCCAACACCTTTGGGATCAATTGGAAAGTCAACTGCGAACCAGGCCTAATTGTCCAATCTCACTGATGCTCTTCTGGCTGGTTCTACTGTAGATTAGACTACATATGATTTGGCTAATCAATGCATTAAGAGCAGAAATTGGCATGAAACCCAGAAACAAATACGATCCTCCTTGCCCACCCCGATCTTCATGGTCACTCTGAACACAAAAATAAGGTAAATAACAACATTGAGTAAATATCTCAGCCCACCCCCACCCCCCATTTTAGACATATGTGAAAAAAGGGCATGTCATTTACCCCACTGAACCTCCAAGAACTCAAGAAAAACATTTAATTCATACACCTCAATGAGTGTGAATCTGACTGTGAGACAGAGCATAAAAAGATAAAGTCAAACAAATCCATCCTCCAATACATTTTCACATTTTAGGCATTTATCAGACACTCTTATCCACAGTGATTTACACAGCTGGCATTCCTTAGATGCAATCCATTTATACAGCTGGGTAGTTACTGATGCAATTCAGGTTAAGTGTCTTGCTCAAGGGTACAATAGCAGTGCCTCAGCTGAGAATATAACCTATAAACTTGGTATTTACAAGCCCTGCTCCCAAACCACTATGCTGCACTACTGTAAACTGCAAGGAACAACCAAATGTGGTTCCATGAATTCCTGGGTCAGTAATGCAGTCAAATATTAGGTTTATCAGAGCAAATATGAGATCACATATTTGGTCCGATTCTCTCTCATTCAAAACTACCCGGCAAGCTGAACTCAAATGACAAGCCATGGCCTGCAAGTGAACAAGCGTGCAAATTGCTATACAATTCTGAATGCAATTGCACAATGCATAAATTACAATCACATTCTTTTTTAGCTGTGATTTGTACGTTTTATTACATGGCACGATACGATCATGGCAGCTGCTTGATGTTCTGTTCCCGAAAGCCAGTGATTTCTTCGGCATACGTGTGAAATCCCCATGGTAACGAGTGCAGGAGTCACATCTACCAGTGGTTGGCAGGCGGGAAGGAATTCGAACATCAGATTAGTGGCTATGCTGACTAAACATAGTGTAATGTAATCTAATAACGCGCACAAGGGAAAGAAAAAGTTTAAATAAAAAAGGTGAGAAATGGGAGAATGATGGAAATAGCAGGGATGAGAGGGTGCAGGTGAGTTCACACCAGTACAGAACACTCGCTTTAGCAGGTGCAGGCATGAGCGGTAGGGACTGCCTGTGAGTTTCTCACCCACGTCAGAAGTCCATTCATAACATGGGCAAAGAAAATAAATGTGTGAAAGAGACACGGGTGTGCAAGCAGTGCTCGGCGGTTGAACTTGCAGCGCTGAGACATATGGGGGCAGTAATGAGGCGATGGAGGTTGAGGTTCCTGTTAACCTCTCCGTAAAGACCTACGGGGTTATAGGAACAGCGCTACGCTGCCACGGTGAACTTAATATCCTCATGAAAATGAAGAATTCACTTGATTTGTTTTAATGCAGCACTGCCTAGAGCCAGCAAGTGTGAAAGAAACAGTTGCTATGGTGAACCGGAATATTGTATATCTAAGCTTTTATGTTGCTACAGAGATATTTACAGCTGTAATAATCAGCATCTCCATCACTTGATAATGATGGGAATGTATTTACAAGGTGCTTTCCATCTTGTGATTTCAAAGCACTTCACATTGAAAGGACTGAAACTGATCTCATCCCCTACTGTGTATCCTCCATTATTTTTATTTATTTATTTTATTTTTTTTAGTACCAATTTGTTCCCTATTTCTGATTTTTCTCTTCCTTCCACAGTTGAAGAGCACAATCATAAATTTTGGCCTGTCACATGCAGGGCTTCCTAAACCATGGGTGGGACACATGAACAATATTCAACTGTCATTCATGAGCTTATCAAAATTGTAGCTGAAATGTCAATCACTAAATGATTGGGCTAATTAAATAATTGTGAGCATAAGTTGGCATGAAATCCAGAAACAGTTATGGCCCTCCTTGTCCTCCTTTCTCACCCTTAATCCCAGTCCTAGTCCTGGTTTCCTTTCCTTTTGAAATACTATAGTTCATTCCAGCATCTAATTACCAGTAGCATTTACCTGTAAAAGAGCATATTTTACATATTATTGATTAACCAATTGATTGGACTTGTTCAACTCAGCCCTGTTTGTCTATTTAACTCAATTTAATATCAATGAAAAATATGTTAGCCTAGCCTTACGTGGTGACACATCACATCGACTGATACAGCTGCTTGGATTGCAATTGGAAGACATTCAACAGGAACTGGAGAATAATGTACAGTCTTCTGATAGATTTTCACTAATATAGGTAGGATATGAAAAACAATGTTATCAATGTTATCAATGTTATCAATAAATAAATTAAAACCTGTGTTTCTATCCTATATCATCACATTTATTGAATTACCTTACTTTGTGTGAACTTTGTATGAGCTATTAAGCCTGTTAGTTGTAGGCTACTCATAACAAACAGTACAAAAAGAAAACTATTATCTAGAAAAATGGAACTTTGGTTTTCTACTGATCAGTGTGGATATGATTTTAGAAAGGTTACGTTATATTGGAAACAAGTATTTCCATATCCAAGAAAGATTCAAATGCTGAGAAAGATGTTTGACTTCTGCATAATTACCAGTTATTTTACAAGGAGGTCAGCCATCTGCTTAATGTGAAAATAATAAAGTGATAATTGGATCGCTTTTATCTTTTTAAGATGTGCAGAGCAGTGTTAGAAGAATAAAAGAGGAACCTTGAGGAAAAGGAAGGTTATTATCTACATGTATTGTGTGGTTTTTTGCCGAAAGACATTCGTAACGTAGTTGTATTTCAGAGCTCATAAAGCCTGACAGACCCTGGCTGCCAACCCTTTCTCTCCTCATCATGAGATTTTTCTACATTTGAATTTTCTCAACTTATTTAAATTCCTCGTAAATCGAAAGCACTGTTGGAGTGAAACGTAGTCATCTGTGGCTTTATGGTCACTGATTAAATACATAATTTCTCTTGGCTCTCAAAGTCATCACAAGTCAGAGAACACTGAATATTAACTAACATTAACTTAAAAGAGCCCAGTCCATTAGGAACATCTCATAATTTTATCTACAGCAGAGACACTTTCTTGAATACGTTTTTACAACTTAATATTTTCTAAAGAACTTTTTAGCCAAACTGATTTACATGTGTCCTTACCTTCAGCAATTATGAGCCTATTGATTTCTTTAACTTGATCTGTTAATTTCTTCATTAATTAATTAATTTTGTGACCTCTTTTTATGCAGTTGTTTGCAATATAACACAATAAGCAGAATGTGAACGTGGGATTTTCATTCTTCATAGCATAGTATAGCTATTTTTGACATACTGTAATATGGCTTAAGATGGTAAATAACATTTCTAAACATGAAAAGCACCTAATTAAGAAAAATTAGCAGCTTAAAATTCTGGGATTGCCATTGTGGTTGGAACAAAAAAAAAAAAAACTAGTAAACACAGAAGGCTCCCATGACCAAGTCTGAATACCCAGGAATTAAAGCAAAAAGAAAATTCTGCAAGCTGGAGATGCATATTTACAGACCAAATCTAACCAATCATTTCACACTGTGCATGCCTGGTGTCTCTTCTGAAACACCCTTTTGCCAGATAAGAGTGATTAACCTCAACAAAAAATGTTTTCAACATAAGAAAATGCCAAGTTGACTTGCGCATACAAAGCACTGTCTATAAGTCATTAATTCTTATAAAATCTAGCTCTGCCATACAAAAGTATTGATATCAAAATGAGACCAAGTTACAACAAACAATATAAAAATTAAACAAGCTCTATTCCAAAAAAAAAAATGCTACCTAATGTTACCTAAATTATTTCATATAACTTGGCCCTGCGTTTTTTTTTTTTTTTTCATTTTACCAAATCGGAAGAATTTGAAAAGTCACATGAGAGTATCAAATGGCAATTTATTTGTAGAAATAATCAGCAATTCAGCTCTGTAGCACTCCTCTTGTGAATTGTCTGCATTTTCTATGATCCACTTTCTCTTAAAATGTAGTTACCATATGCAAAAATATTGCAAAAATGGAATGAAAACAAAAAAATATCCTGCTTTATCTCTTACTGTAGCTCTACGAAAAACTACCTGTGATGTCACTAATCGGATTCAAGATAGTAGACTGACGTGTTTGCCCCCATTACCATTTACCATTTACCATATTGGGCCTGATTCACAAAATGTATACGATCACATTTGCTCATAAACTGTATGTAAGAACATTTTCAACATCAAAAAACATTTTGGCATTTGTCATTTTTTTTCTTATCTGTATTTGTAAATGATGGTCTCCTTATGCTAATTATGAATAGAATTGCACATAAAAAGTACAAACATTCAGCATTCGTCATCTCATACACCTTTGATGTGCACGAAAACAAAAGTAAGAATAATTTAAGAAACGTTTTGTGAACGATGGCCCAATGTGTTTCAGAAACATGGCGAGCTCTCCGTTATAGAGGAGCAGCTTGTGGTTGCGGCTCCTGTCGGTTACACACCGATCTGACGCGTGAAATAAGTACCGTATTGACTGGAGCGCTGTTTCAGCATCTAGCGGCGTTGCGTTGTTGGGAGACGGGCAGGTGGGACGTGGCGACTGACGTCCGTACGGCAAACAAGCGCAAGTCCGCCGCCTCCGCTCTCCTACCGAACCTGTCCACGTCGCGAACAGCGGGCGAGAACGGCGCTCGGCGGAGCGTTAAATTGATATTTCAAACGACGCCGTGTCTGTCTCTCTTGTTGCGCTGCATCATTCGGATATGGCATTGTGCGACTATGACAGAATTCCACGCCCTGCCACCCGCACCCCCATCCCAGCCCACTTCGACTAATCATGTTCATCCCGCGCCACTTGCAATGAACAGCTCAGACAAACGGCATCGGCACAACATTATGTTCCACAAGTTCTTATCTACAAGATCATTTTGACGGTTTACTTGGGGTCTCCAGAAGCAACCTGACAATTAGGTCATCGGTGTGGATGATTAAGGATCAGTAGTGTGGTACAGGGGTTAGGGAACTATGGTTTGTCATCTGAAGGTTGCCAGTTTGACTCCAAAGTAGGTAAAAGTCTGTGAATAAAGTGCATAATGTGTAGGCTACTTGATAAAAAAGATCCAGCTGTAAAACAGATTAAACATAAAACGAGCCTTGTAAGATGTTCTAGGTAAGGGGATTTACAAAGCAAATAAACAAATCAGTAGTGTGCTTTAGAGAAAAATTTGGATTAAGACACATTGTTCAGCATAAAATGACACTGTTCATCTGCAGGCAGAACCTTCTTCTGACAGAGAATGATGTCGACAGAGAATGATGTATTCCCAAACATGCAATCAAGCCCCAGCTGAGTCTTTTCAGGAAAACACAGGAGGTGAAAAGCAATTTACATTCCCACAATCACGGTATGCCACAGGCAGCGCTCGGGAGTGCCGCGATGAAGAAGGAACTGCGCAGAATCCCAGCGATTCATCTGCACGGCGCGCTAGGGCCTCAACAGGAGCCGCCACAGCGCGCGAGGGAAGAACGGCCCATCGAACTCTTTCCCACGTGCTGATTGGACTCCAGTCGTAGTGACATGGATCCGTGCATGCATGCATGCGGCAAACACCGCCATCTCAGATGGAGCCATCCATCCGTCACTTTCCATTTCCACCGCATCCCCCACTCTCTCTCTCTCTCCTTCCTTTCCTTGCTGAATCATCATCTTGAAGCGAACCCTGATTGCTAAGGGCCTTGTCCCTGCAATTAGGCCTCTGGTGATGCCGTAATGGATTTCGGTGGAACAGCATGAAAGCAAATTACGCCCATTATGCCGGTGTGTGTCCCCATTGATCTCGCAGTTGAGTGGCGTGCTGACGTGTTTCTTCCCCTCGGACTCAGCCGTTCTGCTCTGCTTTTAATGAAAGAAAAACAACGAAATATACGGGAAAGGCCGCGGCTACCCCCTAAGCAGCAAAATACACGCTTCTGTCCACTGCTCATACGCTGCTGCTTTAACAACGCTTGTTTTGTATCAGGGAAGGGAGAATTGCTTTCAGAGTTGAGTGTGGGAGATTTTCTGACGAAGTGGTTTCATAGCCAGCTTAAATCAATATGTTATAAGACACCGAATACAATGCACTTTTCCTGGTGGTGCTTGGCCATACGCAATATATCTGAAGTGCCTAGACTACAGCTGAGTGCTCTGTGCTGTCATCAGAGAGAAAGTTAATACCAGCTGATAAACTAAAATCCTTTCTGTTTTCTCATGTTTTTTTCTTACATTGGAAAGACATCTTGCCAGTCTTCTTGGTCTCAGTCTGGCAGCTCAATCTCTCTCCTCTCTCAGTTTAATTAGCTGAAAAACATCCCTTCCTACCCACCTCAGCCACTGTGCAATGAGTGCTCTGGCACAAAATGGCTGCCAAGCTTCACCAAAGTGGGTGATTTCCATTAGCCTCCTGGCAACCGTACAGCAAACAAACCTCCTTGACCTAAGAATCACACACCTGCGTGTATAGAAAAATGCTACTTCAAAAAAGCATGTCCCATTCATGAATGAAGACTATGTAAAACAGTAAATAATTTTACCTCTTGTACATACTATGGGACTTCCCATTGTAGGTTTATATAGTGACTCCCACTATTTTTTGCAACTGATAATCTGACATAACTTCTGACCTTTGATAAAAGTTGAGAAAATAGCACAGGGAATGTTTGGCTTGACTCTAAACTGACACTTTGGCCGTTGAATCTTTGCAATACAATAAAAAACAAGTTGAATGAATGAACATAGTGTCAAAGAGAAGCTAAAGGTTTAAGCTTTCTTAAAGCAAAACATCTTTGTGTCCATCAAAATCCAAGTTTCCCATCTTAGATTTGGGTTATTCAATAAATCAGTGGTTGTATCTGCTGGCTAGCTCTTTACATTTGCACACATTGTACAGGAATGTATTAAACACAACACCTGCAACACCCAACACCTCGGCAACATAGGGAGCAACTATCGTTGTGTGAAAGTGTGTGCGTTTGTGTGTGTGCACATGCATGTGTGTGCATACATATGGATAAAGACATCAACTTTGACCTCTTCGCAATTTCACATTCAGAATGTCTTCTGGCTGTGCACTCCTGGCGTCCCTGTTGCTGATGACAGATTGATTGATGCAGCCTAACAACAGCATGACACAAAAGACAACACAACATCCATCAAGAGTTACTCAGGAAACAGGCACAGCTTCGCTCGCTGTTTTTTAAGATACCACAGCTGAGTTTTAAACCAGTATTAAATCTCCACGGGCAGTGAAGGACTGCAGATATTTCAGACGGGCCTCCACTTCCTTGAGCAATGAATACATTTTCCGCAGCAATTCCAGAGCATTATCATAGTTTGAGATTTATAAATTTGTTAAATCTATTTTACAGTGAATTATGGAAGATTTTTCGGGGAGAAATCTGTCAGTAAATCAGTGGGCAAAGGTGGGACTTGAATTTTTAAATAGGTAGGTGTCTGTGTGTTGAACTGCTTGTTGAGACTTGTAGTAAAGGCAGATATTGAATCCAGACTTGACAGTTCTAGATGCTCACTAGTAGGAAAATGACCTTAGACAGGCTGAATGGCCTGTTTTCCTCAGTATGTATTGTAATATTCTTATCCTATGAGTTTGTCACTGGAAAATGAACACAATGTTTATGAAAAGATGACCCCCAGTACAGACAATGGCAAAGAGACAGGGCCTGAACACAGCAATAAAGAAAAAAAAAATTGGTAACACTATACAATAAGGTCACATGAACTGGCATTAACAAATGTAGTTGTTAACTACAAACTACTGAAAGCTTTATTAATGTATTTGTACATCATTAATTAATGTTAACAAGTACAATTGTTAATGCGAGTCCAAATTGGGATTAAAAAAATAGGTTATGTATTTGTTAGTTAACTAATTATAAGTTTATCCTATGTTTTAATAATGTATAAATAATAATTTAACTAATACATTAGTTAATGTATTTGTTAACTATTAACTAAATTTCCTGCTTAATTGCTTAATTAACGTATTTGTACATTGCAAATTCATGTGACATTATTGTGAAGTGTTACCAAAATTTTAAACATGTAGATCAATGTAATTATTCAGAGAACCTTCCTTGTTTAAGGGAATCTTCCATGTTGTGTATTGTACAGTATTGTTTTGCTATAAAAAGGCTTGCATCATAAAATATTGTAGATAGTAATTATAGATTTTAAAAAATTTAAATAATATACATCCTCGGGTTATTTGTTCTGAGGCTTTTGCCTTCTCTCCTTTGCTTCTGAAGTTCCCATAATTCCCTGCCTGTTGAACAGAATACTGTGATTTGCATCCAGATCAGAGAAAAAAGTATTACAGAAAAACTTAATTGATCAGGTTGCATATTACTTTTTTATACTGTTAGGGTCTTTATACCACATTCATACACATTACATAGAGTAACACCTTTCCTAACCAGACACGAGACTTGTTTACAGTTTTCGTGACAATCCATGACACTGTCACAATGTATGCAGTGAATTTTCCCTGAACATATTGGTTAATTTGATTCAAAATAACCAATGCATACATTACAAAAGAATTACAGAGTTGGCCATGAGCTGCTCTAAACTGTCATGACTGGTTATGATGTGTTATACATTACGCTTATATAAAATTATTTTCTTTATGGCATATAGTTCAATTAAAATGTTACGATACTCTTCTAATTATAGTCTTTCTCTGAAACTCCTCTATCAGTAGCAGTTAGTAAGCTAAACTAAATGAACAAAATATATCGTTTTCATTATAAATAAAGATGAAGCTGAAGGATTCATGTGTGCTCTCTGCTTTCTTAAGTGGATGAGGTTGTTCTGTTGGCAATCCGTATATACTTAATTAAGCCATCCCCATAGGAACATGTGTTAATTAGACAGGAATTGGCAATCAGTGCCTCTGTTTTCAGTAATTAGACTATTAACAAGTTCCTCAATCAAGCCTTGAAATCCAAAAGGAACTACACATTGTTAATAGAATTCTTATTTAAAGGTCCAGGAAACTGAAATCTGTAGATTATTTGCTGATGCATTTTAGTACTACATTCGTCCACATTCGCAAATGGGTTAGAAATATTTTAAAGTCATTGCAAAAAAAAAAAAAAAAAAGTACAGAAGCCTGTCCCAAAATTGGCTTGCGATCCCCCTTGGCTAAACAATGTTTTCAGTGGGCAGGGTTAACTGGGTGTTAGTTACATAACAAAGATGTTAAACCCAGGAAAATCCTTCCTACATATAATATGTAAATGATGCTCTTGCCACTATTTTGTGCGGGCAAGGAAAACTAAGTTGAAAATGCCCAAGCATGCCCCTTCTTTGGATGCAGAGAAAGCAATCCGCTTTTTTCTTTTCCCAAAAATGAAGAGGCCCGCAAGAAATGAGTTTTATTTCTGGAGCCCACAGGCACTGCAATACTGCAACAGCCCTTTCAGTATTTGCAGTGCCCATTTCCACATGGGACTTGTTGCAGAACAGATGCGTGGTGGATCACTGAGTAGGCCGACCGTTACCTAGGGATAATTAAATACCTTCCAAGCTCAGACATGTGGAATCATAGCTGTTCTTTATTCAGGTGTAATGTCTGGTGTGTCAAACTGCTGTAGAGTCTAATGTTAGCGTACAGTAGCTCAGTGTTACAACGTTATTACACATTGAATGATCTTCAGGTTTAACTATATGATGGTAATGCCTAGTTTGGTGTTGCTTTCTATCGCTTTGTATATTCCAAAAGAACCAGAGATTAAATGTAGAACACCAGGTCTAGATACAGGACTCAGATGCCCACTTCCAACTGTTACGAACAGTTCATGTCTCACACTTAATTTTTATCATGTACCCCTGTATGGAAACATCTGCCTTCCTTATGTTTCTCCACTCATTTATTCAGGTTTTTCCTTTAATTTGTCAAAAAAGTCAAAATAAAATTCCACCTTAAAGCAACTTTGATTGGCACAGTTCATTTTCACTTTCTCCTCTGTTCATTTCTGAAGAGTGAAATGGTTTTGCTTTTACTGTAAATCTGAACAGACAATTTTGGAGACTACAGAACGCATTTAATAGCAAACATTAGCTTAGGCCTGGCTATCATTTCCCTGCGATTGCAGGTTCAACCCCAGACCCAATCAGACTTGTGCTGCCAGCTAAATTGAATCAGAGCCATCTTTATTTGTTCCTGGCAATCCAGGCAGCAGTATTTTTTGAGAGGTCTCCCCAAGTTAAATTGCTTTCAGACCAAAAGTGTGGTAGCGTTGAAAAGAAAGAGGCGCGGGGGTTGGGTGGGCGAATGGAATGGCGTTCAGGAACTGGCTGATCGATGGCAAGTTGTTAAGACAAGAAAATCTATAGTGTGCAACAGGAATGGCCATCCATTAGATTGTGTCTTTGCTTTCATCTCAGGCACCTGAAAGGCCAAGAGCGGAGAGATTACGGGGTTTTGAAAGGAAATCATAGAGTACCCCCTGGTCAGACAAGACAACACCGAAACTCCAGACTGCCGATGGCCCTGCTTAGTTACAGGTCTCCAGACTCTTCAAGCTGGCTGTTTGGCAACGCTACAGTAAATGCACAGAAAGCAGATATACTGGATATAAGTGGAAACGTGCATTCATCCACTCGTAGTCATTTTCATTCACGTAGATTTATTGTTTATCAAGGCAGTGTGTGGTCTAATCGGTTTAGCTTGGGCTATCTAGCCTACATTACACGCTACGCAGTAAAATGTTCTGTGTTAAGTCAACCCTTACAGAGTAGGGGAGAGGCGCTACAAATGTAACGCATGTAAATGTAACACGGTCAATAGCTTTTTGTACATTGCTGCTACAGCAGCCATTTCAGGTTTGTACATGTGCAATTCAGTTCTAAACTGAGTGCCAAAAGAATGGAACAATTTGACAACCTTCGTGGGAAATATGTATAAAAACTGTTTTTGAGAGAGGTGAGTAATAAATCTGTTCTGGAAGTAATTTCCCGATACAAGGCATTATTTTTATTTACAATAAACCAAATTATACATCATTTTAATCAGTCATCTGTCCTCGAAAAGTGGATTTTCTGAGTCAATTTTATTGGAAATTATTTGCTAGGTGACCAAAAATACCTGATGTCCCCATCTATATACATGTAAGAGCTGCAATTATGCCGCCTCTGAGTTGCTATAATAAACAACACACCTTTTTTCTGTCATATGTTTACAGAATGCCATCTAAAGAGAAAACGAGAGGGTTGGTACCCCAGGAGGTCATGGAGATTGCTTCAGATTTGAATATTAGCGACACTAGATGATGTTGATGTTGAAATCCATTTACATGTAGTGTCCTTTTGAGGAGACCTCAGGAATTTTATGTAATTTTTTTATTTTTAACATTTGCCAAAGAAATTAATGGTACTCATCAATGTGTTTGACCTTTTAAGCTAGTTCTGTGTTTAATGTTGCGTTCAGCTTATTTGCTTGCTGTGTTTACATAGGCCTAGTATCATCTTCTGGATCCTCCAAGTGATTAATGAAAAAGAAACAGCCACCTCAGAGGCATTCATAATAAGCACGCACCAGATTGGTATGTATAGGCAATTTTCTTCGTAAAAGCTTACAAAGTATTATGTCTTATGAAATATTTTGGACACACTTTTTTAATTGCAATATTACTGCTGTTATGATGCAGTTTTTCCTGCCTCTTGCCCAATGCACGCAGGGATAGGCTCCAGCACCTCCGGCGACCCTGCTCAGGATAAGCAGGTATGGATAATGGATGGATGGATAATGCAGTTTCATTACTTCATGAGCAGTACCCATGAAGTAGAACTGTTCTGTACTGCATTTTAGTTGCACCGTGCTGGATTGCACTTTGGTTAAACTACTGTATTACTTCACAGTAAGAGCAGGAATTTTTGTTAAGGGCAATGCTTCCATACTTTCATAAATAAAGCCCAAATGCTTCACAATATCAATATGCGGCTGGCCACACGTTACCACTGGAAATGTGATTCCTTGATTAACATTAGTATGTGCAGAAAAAACCTCCATATGCGCATTATAGGACGTTTTCATTTACTGTAACAATTATGCTGACTAGGCTGCATGCATGAGACATTAGACTGCTTGACTTTGGTTGAAATTGTATTTGACTCCATTCAGTAATGAACATAACTGAAACAGGTAATGCAAACTGACATGTCAAAGCTGTTTGAAGTAAAATTCTATAGTGCTAGCCAGCTAGACTAAATCTTTTCTGAGTAAATGAATTTATAGTGACTCTCCCTACGTATGGTCTTTATTGGACTCATATGTAGCCTCCTCTGTTAGAGTTGAATTAACACTGTGTACATAAAACAGAATAGCCATAAAACACTCAAAAGAAACAATAAAAACAATAAAACAGTGAAGCAGAAGGGAACAGGTAAAATTGATATAAAATATATTTTTAAAATTACAAGGCAAATAAAAGGTATCCTGTACTACATGTCAGTCAGTACTGGTTCTGTATCAGGTTTCAAGACAACGGCGAACTATAAGTGCAAGCGTTATTCGATGTCCAACGCAACCACTCCGCCTCTAAAAATGTCAGTTTGCCGCAGGTGAGTGAGGTGCCGATGTCAACAAGTGAGCGCGCTGACAGGCAAGTCCTAGGAGAGACGTGGGTAGGTTCCCCAACACGCTACCTGTCAAGCGGCTAAAAAAAAAAACAGCCTCCCGGCACACTGCTTATGAACGTCAGTTTTTTTTTTTTTTTTTTTTTTTTAAACCTGCGATCGCTTCTGTTATCTCCGTGTACCTTCAGTGCTCATCACCCTGCGAAAATCACCGCAAACACATCAGGTTAAGGAACCACTCAACCACGTCCGCTCACTTTCAAAGCCAAGATAGAACTACAGATGTCATTGTGATTCTTGCTATGTGACAACTTAGTAAAAAATGGACGCATATGAAATACGCTGAGAGAAGAAATAGCCTAAAGGAGAGAAGGCTTATACGTTCACACGGTCTTGTGAACATGAAACAATATTTGCTGTTCTGCATAACGCATAACTGGACGTAAAGAGCATGTCATATACTGAAGTTGCATTAGGCTTTGTTCATTGTACTTGCCTGAGGCTGACTTAATTGACACAATACCTAAATGTATTCTGCTCACTGTGCATTTGACGATAATTGACTGACTGAACAGAGTTCCATTAAACATGAAAACTCTTAAAGCTTCCAACTGGAGATCCACCTGCACATTTTAATTACGGATTAAAGCCCTGCTTCAAGGTTCTCGTACAAAGAACAATGTAACTTTCTCCAACAATGCAGCAATGTTTTTAATTATCTACAGCAATTAATTTTCATTTAATGAATGTGAAATATTGCAGAAATGCTGGTTGAATTCCTAGTGTGTCCAAGTTTTTTTTTTTCCAACATCTGATCTGTTCACATTATTCACAGAATTTTAGGATTCCATCGGAATTCTCCCAGGGCCACCCACACTAGGAACCGCAGAATCCAATATAACACATAGACAGGCGAAAGTAAAATTCAAGTAAACGTCTACATTTATTGGAAGAGTTTTTGCGATGCTTTGCTTTATATATTAGTCTAGGTTTCTGTCCTTTAAACCAGTACTGACCATTAATGTCTGTCAAGGACGGTCTTTGTTAAACTGAATTCAGTACTTTTAACATGAATATGAATTCAGCTATACTAATAATGAATGTGCAGCAGCTTTTTTTAAAATTCCTTTTTGGTGCATGAAAATAATGTACATTTTAATGTATTCCATTGACAATCGCTTGGATGGGATGGAATGTTAAATTATGTTTATGACACACCCTACTCCAGGTTAATGAAAGCTTGTAAACTGGTCTGAAACTGGTTCTCCCCAAACCTGGTCCCCGCCCGCAAGCTCGAGAGACTCCAGCTCACGCAGTTGGGCCTGCATGCCGCCTGACTCCTGATATTGGCCCTCTGAAAGATTTATTGCCTTTATAACACTGTTTGGAGGAGTAGAGAGAGTCCCCGCTTTGGAAAAGGTCAAGATTACCAGTGCAATGGAGCCGGAAAACACACGAAAAACACTCAAAAATTTCCACTTTGTCTGTCCTGAGCACTTGGGGACAGATTCCTCCTCTCCATCTGTGGGGGAAATAACACCGTTACCAGTGTGTGTGTGTGTGTGTGTATGTCTGTCTGTCTGTCTGTCTGTATCTGGTAGCCCTACAGCTAGAGTGAGTGGTTGTTCAGATGGGGAAACATTTATGTTGTGCATAAGCAATGCAATTTCACAGCTGTAATGAGGTAGCTGGTCAAGCTGGTTAACCTTTCAGTCCAATGCTATTCAACTTCTACATCTGGTTACCTCAATGCTTGACTGGGCCACTGGTGCAGGCTTTTGTTTTAGCTCAGCAACACAACACCTGGTTCAACTAATGAGCTAATTATGATCTTCAATCAAGATATTGATGAGTAGAATCAGGTATCGTATTGCTGGACTGAAGCAAAAGACTGCACCCACATTTTGGATAGACTGGACAAGCATGGTCTAGATGGGTGATGGAAGAGAGCCCCCTACAGGCTTACCTACACCTCTTCCAGCAGCAACATAAGGAGACCACCCATCCAAGTACTACCTAAGACAACACCTGTAGCTTCAGCAGTCAAACATGAGAAGGGTTCAGGGTGGTATGGCTGCTAAGCTTCAGCAGTTTGACATGAAATGGGTTCAGGGTGGTATGGCTGCTTAACTTCAGCAGTTTGACATGAAAAGCGTGGTTTAGTTGATTGGCATAATTGGAAATTAAAATGACCATCCGCATAATCAGCTGACTTATTGAATGGATGAAACCATGAATTCAGTGCACTGGGAGTTACGTTAAAGGCATTTATTCATGAAATACACACTCTGAAAATTTTCACTGAAATGCTTCCTCAATGTGTCAGAAAAACCAGCTCAGTCCTCTTTACTCCTTTAACCCCACACTTCTTTTACATGGCAATGAAAAAAAAAAACACATTTTTAATAACGTGCAATAAATAATCATGATACAAAATAAAGTAAGACAAAAATGACACTGAAATAAGTGCCTGTGTTTTGAACAGAATTGTAAAAATTGCGTCACAAAAACATCCAAAATGAACAAAAGAACCAAGATCCGGATCCTTCCTTTCCAATGAGAAAGGACGAAAATGAAAACACTCCCGTTTGAGTTTTTAAGAGTGCATTAGTGTGAGCTGAGACTGTACACCACCCACAGAGGCTGAGAAAGCAATCTTTCACCTGAGAAAAAGGGACAGGCAAAAAAAGAAAAGAAAAGAAAAAAAAAACTGGAGTTTTCAGTTTTAGCTCTGAACCATCTGAGAAGCGTATATTGCACATTTCTTACTTACAAAAACATAGTGAACCACATGAATGCTGACTTTCCTGTTATTTTAAGACACGGTCCTAAATGAGAGTCCAAACATGATCATACTCACAGGGAACAAGAAATGTAAAACATTAAGGATTATAATTTAGTTTCTTGTTTTCATAACAATAATTAGAATTTAACTGAAAGAAAATTCAATCCTGGACTTCAAAATGAAAATGTACAAAAAATTAAAATTGCAATCCTCAAAGAATCAGGGCCCTGACATAAAATAAAATAATAATAATAATAATAATAATAATAACTTTTCATTTTGAACTGTGAAATTGATGGTTTTATTCTGGCTCATGGTGGTTTGCCAGAGTAAAGGCTGCAGATGCTGTGATGCTCTGTAAATAAAAGAACACTGTAACCAGCAGTAAACAGAACACACTGAATACACTGCCCTCCAGCACAAGAGCTTCAGACTAGCTGCAGAAGTTTCACCTTTATAGCACCCGGTGTCACATCTCCTCGGTAGAAACCACGTCTCTTTTCCTCTCTTAAAGAGGTCTTTGTGTTGCCTAGTCAGTAACGGAAAAGATGATTTCCACATCCCTCTGCCTCGGGGGCGGGGCTACAAAATCTTGCTGTTCCTGTCCAGCCATTGGCCCTTCCAAAATGTCCGTAACAGGAGCTTCAACAGTCGGCGAGGCGACGCTGAGTGACTGCCTAACTTCACATTAGTAGCACCCGTTAGACATCACAGCGCGGCCGCGTGCGCCACGCGATGCCCCGCGAGCCGACTGCCGCCTGTCAGACGCCACAGCACGACCGCGCACGCGCCCTGCGGCTGCGACGCGCCTCCGCGCCGCCCTTCCAAACCCGCCAGGGGTGCAGCGTTTCCCCATTAATCACAAAATACTGCATTTTTATCCTAAAGACTCAAAAAGTCTCAAGCAGAGGCAGAACATAAGCGCGCGCACATCACGACAGCGTTTATACTCTGACAGCTGAGGAGAGACTGAAACGTTCAGCAATGAAGCTGAATATCCCGGAATTTGCAGGGTCAGGAAAGAGTATTTCCGGAATGATCCCTGACGTGCTCTCTGCCGTCCGCTCCTTGGCTGGGGGCGGGTCGGTGCCGAGGCCCGTGTCAGATGGCGCTTGAAGAGCATTCAGGCGACGGTCTGTGTGCGGATGCCTTCCATTAACAAGCGGCGAGTGGCCGAGGTAACCGCAAAGTGGCTCTGTAAACGCTAAAGAGAAACTCGGCTATCGGCTCCTGAGAGCAACAGCAAGGACTGAAGGATGAATGGAGATGAATGGAGACTGGCAGCACAGCAGCCCGGTGTCTGTAGCAGGACCTTCGGAGAAGCTGGAGGGATGCTGGAGTTTCCAGTCCCACTGAACCCGTGACCTGCGGACTAAATGGAGGGCTGGATTTTCATTACAGCACCCCCTTCAAAAAGAACAAGCCGACAAAGCTGACTGTCAGTAAGGGGCTTGCGTCCATCCCTGGGGAAGGTCAGAAGGACAGAACCGTCTGCCTTCTCGCATGCGAGGCGTACTGAGCTGCCCGAGTTGGAGGAACTCACTGAACATCAAACGGTGAGAAACATGACCACAGGAGAGGGTCTTGTCACCTTCCAACAGGTGGAGGTGGATAAAAAAACATGTTTTAAAATCTCCCAAATCACTGCAGCAATGGGTTAGATTGCTGCATCCTTTCCGCTGCTCTAGGTGTGATAGCGAACTGGTGGGGGCCACTACCATGGAGGCAACATGTGGATCCCCCCGCCCCCCTTCATTTGGCACTCTCCCCAATGGATGCACTAGGGCCCTTCACGTCTATGCCTAGAACGGGCCCTGCTCCAAAGCAAGCACCTGAGGACCGGACTTGTACATCCAGTACAATACCCTAATGCTTGTACAGGTAACCCCCCAGCAGCCAGGTAACACCTTCAATCTCGGCATTACAAAAATCTCTTGACACCTCCAAAGTAAGGGCTACCAGACACCAGTGTTAACATACCAAACACCTACACGAGGACTACCAAACAAACATACCCAGCAGCCACACTAGGGCTACCAAATGCCAATGGTAGGACAACCAAATTCCTACACCTACCAAACCTGCAAAAAGTGTTGGCAGATCATTGTAGAGCAGAAGCATGTCTACGTGTGTGCTGGAGGTTAGAGTGCAATACAGCAGAAACGTTAGCACCATGTTGAGCTCCAGTCAGAGAGAGAAGAGGAACCAGAAAGAGCCTCCAACCTTCCCCATGGCAAACCCCTCAACCTTCAGACATTAGTCTCAAAGCTCAGGTCAAAGGATTCCTGAGCACCAATCACACAGTACAAAATTCACAATAGATCGAAAGCCTTTTTGATTAATGCTAATAATAATTAAGCCATTGTACAATTATACAAGCTTAAATCTAATTTAAACTCAAATACAGTGGCCATCGAAACCATAGTAACTTCTCTGACTTTTTTCTTGCAATTACGGTTTTCTACCGCAACAAAAATAAATAGCTACTTGGTGATGCAAAAAAAGCATTCGTTACAAATAAAAAACATCGCTTTCAACTTTGGGGCAAATTTGAAAAATCAAAGCAGGTTTCTGATGTAGTAAATTGTGGTTAAATTTCAGTTCATTTGTATCTTGAATGATTCAACACTTGTGACGATATCCGGGGTTTGTGAGGGTAAGCTATGGCCAAAGGCATTCGAGACAATAATATCCTCAGGAAAGAAACTGAACAGAGAAAGGCAAAGACCATTTAAACAGATCACCTCTTCTCTACTGAACTGAAAACAGAATACAAAGTCCTTAAAGTAGCACCGATACTCTTACAAGGGCAAGGATGTAGTCCAAATAACGGATTCAGGGAGGCCAAAATCTAGAGCTTTTCTCACAAAAATTCAATCGCAGCAGCATCTGAATTTCTGACCCTTGATGGGTCATCTGGCTTCCAGTTGTCAGGAAATATGTTTCCATCATTTGCAATGGTACACAAGAGAGAGAAGGATTTTATCCCATTTGAATGCTTGCCTGCTACAGCCGGTCTCCATTCAAAAGTTGCATTCAAAATGGCAGGACGGCTCATTTCCCCACCCTGTGTCTTCAGCACCTTGGGTTTCTTCAGAGAAAATAAAGATTTACAGGCTGTGTCATTTCTGACAGGTCAAAAATGCAAAGAAAAACACCTCACTAGAGAACGGAGCACGTAGCATTCAGAGCAGGTGCCAGGCCCTTACAGAAATAGTAAATACTGCAAAACATTGTATATAGATTATGTTTTTGGAAAATACATTTTAAAATATATTTTAGAGCATGTATCATTTAAAAACATTTTGCAATGACAGAGAACGACAATAATTTGTACATTTGCCCACATATTGTGAATTATTGCAACATCTTATTCTCTTGAAAATATAACAAATTTCAGTATATTGCCGTATATTCAATTTCCGTAAGGGCAGACAGGATTTTTTTTTACACCCTCGACTCCTGCTGCTTATTATCAGACCAATCAAAAATTCCGTCAATCAGTACTATATAAAGATCAAACCAATCACAGATGCTGTTTGAAAATGAATATAGCAGAAATGATCAACTGAAATCATTTTTAAAAAGCCGTTTAGTTGAACTCACAGCTTCATAAATCCGAATTTTTTTGCTATTGGAATATTCATTACAAACAGGAAATTACATTTCTTTTACCAATTAAAACTGAATTCATCATTCTCTTTTTAGTTTCAATACTACATAAATTATCTTTAATTGACATTAGTCATAAGAAATGTAATAGAAATAGCAGTCTGTTGTATTGTGTGCAAATGGGAATCAGCTTATATGAAAATCTTTGCATATTGTAGTGGATTTGGATCAGTTAAAATTACATTTCCAAAAAAAAAAAAAAATAGACATTTTGCTCATGACTTAGTGTTCATCAGAGCAAACTTTTGATATAAAAATGCTATTTCATGTCTGAGGTTTACCATATAAAAAGGGATACTGGGTTTTCTTATTCATCTGAAATAATTTCATAATTTAAAACGGAAATGTCATACCTACGCATTTAAATGTTAATCGTGTATGTAAATTCAGAAGAGCTCATCGGACGGGGTTAGGAGGAACGCAGCGAACTTGACTGTTCTGGGACCGAGTGGCACTGTATGGGCCAGTCTTTCTCTGGGACAGGGCCCAAAACCTGGTAACACGTTCATTTGAGCTACACATCATAACAGCTCATAACACAGTCATAAACATGACATAACCAAGTCATAAAAGCATATCGTAGCTCATGACATGTTATAACACTGCCATAAACATGACATGAGGCCTGTCATAATGACATTTTACAGCTTCTGACATGTGCTAACATTGTCATATAATACTCAGTGATCATTTTGTGAGTTACACTGCATGGCCAAAAGCATGTGGACACTTGACATCAAACATCTCAACCAAAATTCTGTGCATTAATATGGAGTTGATCCATCCATTGCTGCTGTAACAACCTCAACTCTTCTGGCAAGACTTAACATTAGATGTTGGAGCATTGCTACAGAGATTTACTTCCATTCAGCCAAAAGAGCATTAGTGAGGTCGGGCACCGATTGGCCGATTAGGCTAGACTCAAAGTTGCCTTTCCAACAGATCCCCAAAGTGTTGGATAGGGTTGAGTTCAAGGCTCTGTGCAGGCCAGTCAAGTTTTTCCACACCGTTCTCAACAAAATCATTTCTACAATGCCCTTGTTGTGTACCCGGGGGCATTACCATGCTGAAACAGGAAAGGCCTTATCACAAAGATATGTTACTTATATAACTATGTCATGAGATGCAATATGTCATCAAGACTGGATGACATGATGTCATGTCATGCAAATGGTAGCTATATTGAGGTTTATGTCATATAGTTCAAGTGAAATTTTACTAAAAGTCCTATCGTCTTTCTGTAATCAGGATGTAGGGAAATTGGGGGGTGGGGAGCAGGGGGACAAAATAAAAAAAAGAGGGGGGAAAAAGCCAGTGCAAAAGATTTCCACTGCATGACCGGAACACCTTAAGAGCTCAAAGTGAGCAGCACCGGTCCGAGACGCGAAAGAACACCTGTGACGGGTGCCTATTTAAAAAAATCTTCCGGTGCATATTTCAGACTGGTTCCGCAGAGGCTGCACGTCAAACAAAAACACCGCCTTCGCAAACGCGGCAGGCCTGGTGCCCCGCGCCTTATCCTAAGTTGACCGAGGAGATGTTTCGCACAGAACGGGCGCAAAGGCGTATGTGCAGAACGCAGCGTCCGTTTACAGCAAATGGCAACCAAACATGGTTTCGCTTCCGCGACGGAGAAAAAACGCCAAACAACCTTAGTCATGTACCAGAAGGACTCGCAATACGCACAGAGGATAGGATGCCCCTATACTGTCTAAATAAAGAAGCTGGTATGCATTTGAAATCTAACTCCCACGCCAATGTTCTCTACTATTCACTCGCTTAGCAGGCTACAAACAGTACGTAGCCCCAATTATAGCACTTATGGAAACCATAACTCTCAAATCTCTCATAATGACTTTTTTTATATACAATATTGGTATATAAGATAGAACATAAATTACTACACAAACGGGGAAAAAAAATAATTTCAAACTATTCACAATTGACTCCGAAAAATCAAAGCAATAAAACGAAAAGAAAAGTAAAACCTCAAGAGACAACACACAACTCAATGAACAGTTTAGAAATTGTCATATATAACTATATATACTTTCTGTGCTCCCAAGACTAGTTAAGTGTGACCTGAAAGGAAAAATGAGTTGTTAAAAACCTCCACCCCACCCCCTTCCCCAAATCGCAGGTGTCCATCCCACCACCTCCCCAAATCGCTGGTGTCCATGCTGACAACCATGCACAAGAAAAACAGCCTTTTTTGCAACAAAGGGAAGAGCCTCATCCAGAGGGGGTCATGTGACTCCTCTCCCTCATTGACATGTAAACAGAGCATGGTAGTGTCTTGGGTCCTTGTCCAGTCTTTCTTCTGTACAAAAGTATAAATATATGCTTTCTTCAATTCTTCTTTTCTTTTCACACACTAGAACTTTTTTGTCATTTTTTTTTTGTTCTTTTTCTTTATAGTCCACCAGGTACTGCAAAATTTTCTGTTCATGATTTGCTGGGTTGTGTATGCATGTGTGCTTGTGTGTGTGTGTGTGTGTGTGTGTGTGTGTGTGAGAGAGAGAGAGAGAGAGAGAGAGAGAGAGAGAGAGGGAGAGAAAGAGAGAGCGAGAAAGAGTACTAGTCCATGTGTGTGTGAGGGTGTGTGAGTGTGTTTGCGCTTGTGTGTGTGTGTGTGTGTGTGTGTGTGTGTGTGTGTGTGTGTGTCTTTGCTGGGATGATCATCTGTGCATAAATAGAAGGGGTCCAGGGTAATGAGGCCAGGGAGGCCAGTTCAACCAAATTTGTCCCATTACAGCAAATCCATTTTGGGTCGATAATGCAAAAGAAGGGGGGATTTCTGCAAAGGAAAGCAAAACAATAGTTACTAGAAAACCATGTAATCAACCTTCTCTCTTACAGAATATACAAGTATTAAAACTGACACAGATTTTAATTTATCCATTTCTGTTCTTCAGCTTGATTAAATCCCAAATTAAGATATTGTGACAGGAATTGCCTGACATTCACCACCAACACCAACTTGTAAGAAAGGCATATTAACCAACCAGTAAGAAAGGTGATATTAAACAACTTGTATGAAAGGCATATAACCAACAAAGAAAGAGATATTAATAAGACCAGTTTTCATGTTTCATATTGTACTGCCTTGTCATCTTCCAACAGTCAGTTTTCCAGTGTTAAAAATCTTTTTAGTGCAGTTCAGCTCTTTAATAAGTACCTTAAATCTCCATCTTGTCACAACTACAAATTTCAATGTGTGATCCTTGCCCAAGATTTCTTCATTGCATAAAATGTCCAGCTGAAAAACAAATATGATAAAAGAATTTCATTTAAAAAAATGTAACACAGCTTAAAAATAAAATAAAAAACCAATAGCAATGACACAAAGCAAAGCAAATGTAACGTTTCTCAAGCATGAGTAACACCTACAGTCTTCATATTCATTAACGTTGGGGAAAGAATTAGTCATTTTCACAATTTTGAGCACAGTTCCATCTCAGGACCTACCTACACTTATCAGGAAATCTCTACTTAACAACCGTACACTTGAAAAACAGCTTACAGTTTGAATCGGTCAATTCGTGAACTGAATTTATTGAAATTCAAGTCATGAACCGGGGGAAAAAAATCCCCAAAAACATTAATCCCATTTTTGCAGTCCATGAACTGAATTTTAAATCAATCTCTAAAATGAATGACATAAATGGAGTTGACCTCCATGGTATGGCGCAGACAGCAATTGTAGATGCCAAATTATTATCTGTGGCTGATAAAGATGTAATGGGGATTTTGATTCTCTTTGGCAGCAAAAAGCTGACCTGTTGCTACGGAGCGCCTGTTGTTTTTTCTTTTCCCGCCGAAACCGACTTCACGCGGTATCCGTCTCTGCTCGACGCCGCGGATCGGCCCCGTGCAGCCCGCGAGGGAAAGGAGGCGGGAGAGAAAGATGTCGCTCGGAGGGAGGGACGGGGGCGGACGGGGGGGGGGGCGCGAGGGGAGAAACGAGAACACGAGATGATTTGTCGCGTGCGGCTGTCGCGCGGGGCGTTCCCCGACGCGCGGCTCTCGACAGGGCCCCTCAGATAAAAGGTGACGGAGAGCGGACGACGCCGAGCGAGCGCGTCGCGCCGCGAACGTACGGCGGGTGACAAACGGACCCGCGATGGAAAAGACGACGGCGTGACGGGGGGGGGACCTCGGGCTAGCGAGCGCGCGGACGCGCGGCGGATTTATCGGTCGTTAGCACTTCGAAGGAAAGCGGAGGGAGACGGCGTGTGAGAAACGGCCAACGCCGCACCCGAGGGAGACGCGTGACTGGCCCACGAACGGGTCCAGAGGCAGAGGTGGGCCAGTTGAGGCTTTGCCTGCCCCCAAAATGGGCGGAGCCAAAAAAAATGTTATCGGTGAAGAAATCGTGGCGATTTGCTGCAGAGAACAGAGTCTATTTTTCATTCGCTGATATGAATCTGTGGCTTTATCCCTCACAGAGTTAATGAAACCTCATGCTCCCTTCACTTACTAACAGGGCGGTCTGAAGATAGAGGAAGAGGAAGACTGCTTAGAGCAGGGGTTTCTCAATTCAATTCAATTCAAAAATGCTTTATTGGCATGACAAGATAACAACTTATGTTGCCAGGTTTCTCCCTGTTCCTGGAGGGCCGAGAGTCCATTTAGAATTTCTGTTTCCACCGGTTACTCTGGCTGAATTATCTGTACACACTGACATCACATCACTCACAGATTAGATTGTTCATTCGTCCATCAGTACATGCAACTAAAGCATCACATAAAGGGTTGGGCTCCTTATAAATAACTGCAGGAGAGCAGGAATGAAATACAGAAATGGACACTGCCCTCCAGGAGCAGGATTCCCCACCCTGGCCAAGGCAGAAGTGCCACAAGGAGCACAAGGGTAGGCGTCACGTGTCAGGAAAGCCTCTCTCTCCGGCGAGGGCAACCATGGTATCAGCGTTTTATGCAGCGCCAGAGACTCGCCCGCCCAGGTGGGGCAGGGTGCCGGGTCATCGGGGTGAGGGGTGCGGTTCGCTACCTCGTTAAAGGACGTAAGGTTGAGCTTTTTGGCGATGAACTTCTTGAGGTGCAGGACGGTCGCCTGTGCTGAGCACCGAATCCACTTCCTCTTCAGACCCCTCAGTTTACTGCTGTTGCACTCCAAACAGATACTGACCTGAGAGAGAGAGGCATACAATTGACGACATTATACTGTAAGTTATGCAAGTGGTTTTTGTAAACCTTTGGCAACACGTATACTGAAGTATATCAATAAAACATTTTGAATTGAATTTAGAGAGAGAGAGAGAGAGAGAGAGAGAGCTGTTACACTTCAAACAGATACATGTTTGCCGGAGAGAGGGAGAAGGAGAAGCAGACCAGACAAAGAAATTTTTTTAAAAAGAATGGTGAGCTCCTCACCTAGCAGAACATGGGTGGGGCCAGCAGCCTGTCTGCCCTAACCCTGTTTCATTGGCTCTGCTCTGCTCTAACCCTGTTTCATTGGCTCTGCTCTGCTCTAATCCGGTTTCGTTGGCTCTGCTCTGCTCTAACCCCATTTTATTGCCTCTGCTCTAACCCTGTTTCACTGGCTCTGCTCTGCTCTAACCCCATTTCATTGGTTCTGCTCTGCTCTAACCCCATTTCATTGGCTCTGCTCGGCTTCAATCTCATTTCAATGGCTCTGCTCTGCTCTGCTCTAACCCCGTTTCATTGGCTCTGCTCGGCTTCAATCTCATTTCAATGGCTCTGCTCTGCTCTAACCCCATTTCATTGGCTCTGCTCTGCTTCAATCCCGTTTCAATGGCTCTGCTCTGCTCTGCTCTGCTCTGCTCTAACCCCGTTTCATTGGCTCTGCTCTGCTCTAACCCCGTTTCATTGGCTCTGCTCTGCTTCAATCCCGTTTCAATGGCTCTGCTCTGCTCTGCTCTAACCCCGTTTCATTGGTTCTGCTCTGCTCTAACCCCATTTCATTGGCTCTGCTTGGCTTCAATCTCGTTTCAATGGCACTGCTCTGCTCTAACCCCATTTCATTGGCTCTGCTCTGCTTCAATCCTGTTTCAATGGCTCTGCTCTGCTCTAACCCCACTTCATTGGCTCTGCTCTAAACCCATTTTTTTGGCTCTGCTCTCTTTTATAAATGCATCATGTGCACGTCCACTGAGACAGCACACCTCCCTAAGCCATTCTGTCACATAATGAACGTAATAAGGGCTTAATATATGCCATATAACAGCATTTGAGCACTGCTATGAGATAAACAGGCCATTCAGCTCAGAGTCACGCATAAATATCACCAAAAATATTATTATTATTTCTGAAACTAATATCTCAAATAATAATAAATGTGATTTATGTGGTGCTTCTCATTCATTAAACAGAAGCAACGAATGCACTAATAAAAGGTAGTTCAAATTATAGCGAAAATTATACTTCTTAATGCAGCCATAAAAACAGCTTTCAAACGGGCAACAGGGAACGAGAGCGCTGGGTGTGACGAGGGAAGCGTGCCATTTCCTCGATACCGAACGTCTTTTCATTTCATGCATTCATATTCGGGAAGGGTAAGAAATCTCCAGACTCAACACGTCTGACTCAACCGGCCTGAATACAAAATGGCACGACGGTGAAAGGCAAGGCTTTCACGCAGGCTGCCATCATAGCAGGATTCCATTCACTCTGATTCTGGATTTTGAATTGAGATAGCGAATATTCTCTCGCGTATTGGTGAAAGCGCCAGGCATCAATGCTTACTGCAGGAGACGGAAAAGATAGATGTACAGTCAAAAAGTAAAAGGTGGGGGGGGTAAGTTATTCATAAAATTCTCTTGGTGCAGATAAACTCTGTACCAGCAGGCCTACTGCCTTTGCATTTCACACACCAAAAATAGCGTGACCGAGTGAAATGGATCTTTTGAAACGGGTTTAAAAAATACCCGTCGCTATTGTCATAGGGGCGCAAGGATGCTAATGCTGCGACGTTCTTTTAGAGAGAAAAGACGACGGACGAAAAGGCTAACGCTACCGGGGTTGCCCGTTTCTGATGTGGTGTAGCAAGCAAGCTGGCACTGTGAAAGAGGACACTTTTCCACAATGCGGTAAGCGCTCCAGACTTTTTTGCGGCTGACCGCATGGACAGATTGTCGGGGTGAAGCTGCGTAGCGTCCTGCTTATACGATGACGTTAAGAGATGCCATGGCACGGCACATGCTTTCAAAAACCTCTGTTCTGACCGACTCAATTATTTAACACAGGACGGAGGTCACGTTCCTCCATTTCTCAGTCTGTCTCAAATTTTTCTTTGCTGCCTGACTACACGCTTCTCCCCTCCTTCTCTCAACTTCTGTCTCTCGCCTCCTACCTCTTCCTTTCTCTCCCTTTCTCTATTTATCTCTCCTTCATATTTCTGTTTGACCAACTCAACCCCTCCCCCACCCCCCATCCCCCCACCTCTCTCACTCCCTGTATGTGTATGCCATGCACAAATGCTGCAGGCGCAATGCAGTATTTATTCAATATTCTGACCTCACTGCATCTCTGCAGAATATCAACAGGGCAGAGCCTCCACCCTGTTGCCTTCGAAAGGGACACTTCCTGCTTCTCCCGTCTAACGTCCTCATCCAACCAATAACCAGAAGAACAAATCACACACGCACGCACACAAGCACACACACACACACATGCACGCAAGAATGCACTTAAAAACAGACACACACACACACGCACACGTAAACATGCACTCAAACACACACACACACACACACACACACACGCACGCACGCACGCAGTCACATACACACACTCCGCAACACACCCACACACGCAAACACCTCTTTCTGTATTTTTATCCAACAAAAAAACAGAAGAAAAAAATCACACACATACGCACACGCATGCACTCAGACACCACTTTCTGCATCTGTATCCAACCAACACCAGCGGATCCACTTCGCAACTTTTCTACCGAAGGAAGAAGAACTTGTTTGTGGATGTTTGCGCATCTGGTAATTTTACCCACAGGTGCATGGTGAGGATATCAACTCAATAAAAAATCCAATAAATCCCAGCATGCAGTGTTTTCACTAAGTTTCATTCACTTAAGACTTAGCTACCTCATATTACATCCGAGCCCGGATGAAGGTCTCACAGCTGAAATATTAGCACTTTTCAATAAATAGATGAAACTGGGAAAGAGCACCATGGGTACCAAGAGCCCTGAAATGACTGTACACCATAGATACTTTCCAAGCAACTTTTCGCATGTTTTTATGTTCCTTTGCCCAGTGTCCATGAATCACAGTAGCCCTTAATAACATATAGATTTAAGGGGATAAATATACCGATGCTGAACTTAGCTGAACTGACCAGTACTTTCACTGTGACAGGTAACATTGTGTAGTTTTTCCAAACGCAGACAGCCGTGGCAACCCGATCAGCAGCCTCAGTCTACAATATTATTAATCTCACTGCTTAGTACAAGCAACTGGATATAGGATTTATATCAGAACCGACAGTACAACCTTATTATAAATGTGAAGTATGTCTGGGCGAGCTCATGAGACAGCTGTACCGAAACAGGTGTAGAAAGACAGGTAAAGTGAGACAGCTGTAGTCACACAGGTACGGTCAAACAGGTAAAGTAGGATGGGAATATTGAGACAGGTGTAGTCTCACAGGTGTAAATGGACAGGTGCAGGGAGAGAGACAAAGTGAGATGGGTATACTGAGACAGGTGTAGTCTCACAGGTGTAAATGGACAGGTGTGGTGAGAGAGGCAAAGTGAGATGGATATATAGAGACAGGTGTAGTCACACAGGTGTAATCGGACAGGTATGGTGAGACAGGCAAAGTGAGATGGGTATATTGAGACAGGTGTAGTCACACAGGTGTACTCAGACAGGCGTAGTGAGAGAGGCAAAGTGAGATGGGTATATTGAGACAGGTGTAGTAACACAGGTGTACTCAGACAGGCGTAGTGAGAGAGGCAAAGTGAAATGGGTATACTGAGACAGGTGTAGTCACACAGGTGTACTCAGACAGGTGTAGTGAGAGAGGCAAAGTGAGATGGGAATATTGAGACAGGTGTAGTAACACGGGTGTACTCAGACAGGTGTGGTGAGAGAGGCATGGGCACGCACCTGCTCGTCGCTGCGGTGGTAGTCGTTTTCTTCCTCCTGCTTCTCCTCGGCCGTTTCCTTGCTGGTTGTGTCCTCAGTCTTCACCTCGCCTGCAGTGGTGGAGACAGGTCAGGCTCAGAGAACGCATTTCAGAATAAAAGTCCTCACCATCTGCCCTCCCCTGTATGAACCGCACATTCACCCTGTCCAGCCCGGCAGCTGTGTAGCATTTTCACCTTGCATTAAAGGCAAAATCATTTCACACATTTAGACCAAGACTATCTATATGGGATAGCAGGTCCAGGTGGGGAGGGGGTGGAGCGATATGGGAAGGGGGTGTGGCACAGTAGAGAGGAGTGGACTTAGGTGAGGGAGGGGGTCGGTTTAGGGGATGAGGGTTATGGCTGTGTGGGGAAGGGGTAGAATTAGGAATAAAATAGGTGGGGCAAAAGGAGGGAGGGGCAGGCGAGTTGGTGAGGGGGCAGGGCCAGATGAAAAGGGTGTGGTCTTGGAAATTGCTTGGCACTACCAACCTCTAGGGAATCACTGCACTTTGACCCCTGGTCTCAGCACCGGTCTGTGCAGTGGGTAAGAGCGCCGGCTAACCGGCGGTAAAGCAATGCTCGGCAAGGTGGCAGGGAGGAGCGGGAGGAATGGGAGGAGCGAGAGGAACGGGAGGAGCAGGAGGAGCGGGAGGAACGGGAGGAACGGGAGGAGCGGGAGGAGCGGGAGGAGCAGGTGGAGCAGGCGGAGCAGGAGGAGCGGGAGGAGCAGGAGGAGCAGGAGGAGCAGAAAGAGAGGGAGGAGCAGGAGGAGAGGGAGGAGCAAGAGGAGCGGGAGGAGCGGGAGGAGCGGGCGGAGGTGGAGGAGCAGGAGGAGCAGGAGGAGAGGGAGGAGCAAGAGGAGCGGGAGGAGCGGGCGGAGGGGGAGGAGCAGGAGGAGCCGGAGGAGCAGGAAAAGCAGGAGCAGCAGGAGGAGTGGGAGGAGCAAGAGGAGCGGGAGGAGCGGGAGGAGCGGGAGGAGCAGGAGGAGCGACAGGAGCGGGAGGAGCAGGAGCAGCGGGAGGAGCAGGAGCAGCGGGAGGAGCGGGAGGAGCGGGAGCAGCGGGAGGAGCAGGAGGAGCGGGAGGAGCGGGAGGAGCAGGAGGAGTGGGAGGAGCGGGAGGAGCAGGAGGAGCGGGAGGAGCGGGAGGAGCAGGAGGAGCAGGAGCGCACCGTTCCGCTGAGGATCCAGGTGAGCCTTCACGTTGCACGGCTCTCCTTTGACGTCGCCTGGCACCTCCATCCCGAGCTTCTGGTAGAAGTCCCTCTGCTTTTTCATTTCCTCTGCAGAGGAGAGAAGTGGGGGGGGGGGGGAACGCAATCTTAATTTCTGCTCCGAGCGCGATGGCGACAGAGGTGACCCGGGGTTCACCTGGCCCGTCATGCCGCTCGGGACCGCGGTGACCTCTGACCTTCTGTCATGTCATCGCGGCGATAACGTTTTCCCTGAGGAGGGGGGGGGGGGGGGGGGGTTGTGTGCTGAAAGCTGATGGATCGCGCAACAATTGGACCCACACAAAAGACTGGAATAGCATTTCTGCTGTATATGTATATTTTTTTTTATAGACGTCAATCAGAATGGTGGCAAGCATCCATGATAACATGCCAATCAAGGTATTCCTGACTCAGTGCGTCATTAAAGTCATTAAAGATCCAACGACACTTAGTGCATAGAGTAGGTGCTTATTCACAACAGGGCTTTCTCAACCTACCACCTAATCATCTCCAAGTTTAATTGGCAAAAGACTGCTCCCTCCCTCTCCACCTCAACCTCAACCTCAAAGCGTTGTGGCCCAAAATGGCTGCCATGCGTCAATCAGGCGGATGGCTGAAGCGTGTAACCCCCTCATCACTGTGAAGCGCTTTGAGTGTGAGAACAGTGTTATATAAATGCAAGGAATTATTATTTATTATTATTATTATTATTATTATTAGCAGTCCGTGGCTAAGAGGCGTTAGCAGCCGGGGCAAACGGCAGTACTGCGCTAAGCTCCGAGCTCTCTGTGTGGAGCGGGAGCCTCCCTGCTGAACGCACAGCCTCTGATGTGTTCACGGGTTTCTGCAGCGACAGACGGGGCACGCCGGTATTACTGAGAGGAGAGATGCGTGAGCGCACGGGCTAGTACTGACCTTCCTGGAGCCCCGGCACCAATTTGTACACAATATCTTGCATTGTCCTGTCATGGCTGAGAGAGAGAGAGAGAGAGAGAGAGAGAGAGAGAGAGAGAGAGACAGAAACAGAGAGAGAGAAACATTAAAACATATCACTGGAACCATGCCGTGAATTTCAAGTGAAATTCAAATCCACGAATACCCATTATAGAGGGAAAACTAATTCTAATGTGTGTGCTTGTGTGTGTAAGTAAATATTTATATACATACAAATACACAGACATGTATGTGAATTCAGACTCAAATGAGAGTGGTACACCCAATCATAGTAGTCCAAAGAGAGAAAAAATAAAGAAAGGAAAAAAAACAAAAAAAAAACACAAAAAATAACAATAAAAAAAAAGAAAAAATTAAATAAACCTTCAGATTGCTGACCTGTCAGAACAGGTCGTTCCCACCCCTCACCCCCCCCCCCCCCCCACCCGATATCCACCGGAACTCAGTTTTTAGCAGAACATGTCCGTCAAAGCAGGGACTGCTGAAAACACAGCGGGGGACCTTCAAGGAGTCAGTGACACCCTTCAGAGAAGACGGGGTGCCCGTACTGCGCTTGTGAGGTCGAGGGGCTTTTACTGGGTGGCCTCACATATTTTTGAAGGCAGGAAAATGGAGGGGGGGGGGGGTGTGAGAATGGAACAGATTAGCGTCTGGCGGGAAGTGGAGTGAGTGACAGATTGCTGTTCTGAGAACAAAAAAAAAAAGCGGGGTAAAAATAGACCGGTAATTTATTAATTTATGTGTGTCTAAGTGGGTTTAATTAACTCTGACACCAGAGCAATCTGCATGAGAGACATTTTTCGAGAGGGGGGAGAAACGCGTCCGCGTGGAGTGGGGGCACGAAATCGAGCGTGCGCGCGCTGGAGAGAGAGAGAGGTACTTGGGAAAGGGGGAAATCTAAGCCGAGCAAATTAAAGTAAGCCAACTATTTAACTTGCATTCCGCTCGCTTGATTTCATTACAACGCAGGTGTCTCCTCCTTCCCCGCATCAGACTCCTGTTAAATTACCGCCCGGCTGAGTATCCTGTCCCGTCTACGTCCGTTTTACTTTGCGTTCGTTTTTGTCTCCTGTCGCGTGGACTTGTCCGCTTGTTTAGTTCTCACGAGTCCGGCCTGAGGACCGGGCAGCGAACGGATACTTCAGTGGGATGAGGTTTTAGAAAACGGCAGAGGTGGTGTTCACACAAGCGCAGGGATAACTACGCAGTTCCAGCTACTGCCTCTCCACTGCCGCTTCAGAAAGCAGGTCAGTGTTCTGTATCCCCGGCAACAGGCTACACAGAAAATAAACATACGCTTTGATTTGTTTTCATGTTTCTCCCCCAGAAAAAAATACACCGCCAGTTTTTATTGCGTTCCCCCGCTGAAGAATTCCAGGGCAACTAAAGAAAGGCTTTATCGATGATGCTTTATTAATTGCAGTTTAATTGCAAACCAGCATCTGCCGGCTCATCTGCGCGCACAATGTGTTGACAACGGAGAAGTTGGAAGGCAAGGAAAAAAAACAAAACACAACAAGTGCAATCTTTGTTGAGCTCCGGTTCCTGTTTGTGCATTGGTCGCGTCCAGCAGGGTGGAGTCAGCTGATTGGCTAACGCCTGGCCCAGGGGAATCGAGGTCTTGTGAGGGTTCCGTTTCCTCAGCCAGCACCAGAACTCAACTACACCGCGCCCTAGACCCATTTCTCCCCTCATCCATTAATCTTGCATTCCTATAAATGCTGAAATTAAGTTCGGCTCCAAACTTTTTTTTTTTTTTTTTCTCCATCCTTCTCCGACACCCACACACTTCAAAGGGGAGAGGGGGAGTTATGAATATTTCATATGTTTTGGAAGTTGTTAATGGTTGCATCATTATTCCCACACACTGTAACACAGAATATTTAGATACGCCAAACACTGATCTCATTCGCATTCTCAGAACTGAAATTTCTACCTACCAGAGAAGCCGATAATGACTGTCAGTATCTTATGCTCATTTATTCTTGATATTTTGCAATTGACACTTTTGTAATTCGCTCTGGATAACATGCACTGCTAACTGTTCGTAAGGTTAAATAATGAATGAAGGGAATGCTGGGCATGAATAAATTATTCTGGCATTTTCCACAAAAACTGGGGAGAATTCTGACATCTGCTCGGAGGTTACAGCACCAGGGCTTAAAGGGCAGCTGGACTCTTCAAAGCCAGCGAGCGCGGCGCCCTGGAGAGGATCTTATAGCTGACACAGTTCCAGTTCGCACGTGACGGACTCCCTGGCACAGAGCAGGCGCTGATTCTCATCACGACTGAAGCCCCAGTAAAGAGGCGGGACGTGTTAACACGCGCACAGGACGTGTGCTCAAAGAGCTCTTCAGATGGACTTCAGAAAAGAGCTGTATCAATAAAGGTCCTGGTATTACCACCTAACTAAACCTCACTTCAGATAGATAGGGGTGACATAGCTCAGGAGGTAAGACCGATTGTCTGGCAGTCGGAGGGTTGCCGGTTCAAACCCCGCCCTGGGCGTGTCGAAGTGTCCTTGAGCAAGACACCTAACCCCTAACTGCTCTGGCAAATGAGAGGCATCAATTGTAAAGTGCTTTGGATAAAAGCGCTATATAAATGCAGTCCATTAGATAAAAAAGTGTAATGGCACTATGTACCTGATGTACCCTAAAGCACAGCAGTGACAATGTACCAGTGATGGTGTACCAGTGATGATGCAGCCCTATAGCATAGCATTGACGATGTAGCGCTATAGCATGACAGTGATGGCGTAGCCCAATAGCGTAGCATTGATGATGTAGCGCTGTAGCATAGCAGTGATGAAGTGGCCCTATAGCGCATCATTAACAATGTAGCGCTACAGCACAGCACTAATGACGTAGCCCTACAGAGTAGCAGTGATGATGTAGCACTGTAGCATAGCAGTGACAACATGGCACTCACCCGATGTACTGCAGTGGATGGCTCTGGTGGATGACTATCCTGCAGGTGGGACAAGTGTTGTTCTCTTCCAGGTACTTCACCAGACAGCTCCTACAAACTGTAGCACAGGACACATTACAGTTACGACCAACTTTACACACAAACACAGGATACACTACAGTTACAACCAAACATTACACACAAACACAGGACACAGTGCAGTTTCAACCAAACATTACACACAAACACAGGATACACTACAGTTACAACCAAACATTACACACAAACACAGGACACAGTGCAGTTTCAACCAAACTTACATACTAACACAGGACAAATTGGACTTGCAAACTAACTTTACATGCTAACACAGGACACATAACAGTTACAACCTAACTTTACATGCTAACAAAGGACACATAACAGTTAAAACCTAACTTTACTGCAATTTAGCATGTATCTGCTGAATTGTGGTTGATCAATACAAGCTATAAGCTCAAACCTTAGAAGTTGAATTGAAATATCATATTAGAAAAATGTAAAATGAAACCTCATATTTATGAAAATCAGCCTTGATGCTGAAATAAAGAGAAGCAAACAGGCGTTTCAATGAAAACAAATAAGGGCGAGCTACCACTAGCGATCAGTCACTCTGATTGAATCAATCATTACGTTTCAACATGGAGCCAAAATGTTTTGACCAGTTCCAACAAGCCAGGGATTTGCAGTTCACTGTAGTTCCACCTACTACAAAACCTCATTCTTCAATCACTGCCTTCTGTGTGTGTGCCTGATAATCAAAGCTCTTCAACAACATGTCAATGTGACAAGAGCTCTTACACAGCTAAATGTCTCCCTCTAGAGCACAAAAGGGATATTACAATGATCTTGACGTTGCTCTTTATACATTGGCTTCCACAATTACAGTATATGTTCACCACAGCAAATTAGCACTGTCTGCTTCAAAGGTCGTCACGGTGACAAAGCGGTGTCTACAAAAGCACTTTTAACTGCAAGGTTGTGGCTTCAAATTCCTGGTGTGATACCGGAATCCTATCCTCGAGCAAAGGGATGTAAAAGGAATTGTTTCAGCGAAACGATGAGGGGTATAAATGCGTAGATTGCAGGATGTGTTTGCTGACTTGGGAGAAGGCAACTGCTCTGCAGGCAAAAAAAGAACAAAAAAAAAAACACAAGGAAAGGCCTAGGAGAGAGGCCCAACCCCCTGTGACCTACAGAGAGAGAGAGATCATTAGGCTATAACCTAAACTGAGAGTCTTAAGACAATCTGATTCGCCTAAAGGGAGAGGCAGTCTTATAAACCCGCCCACAGGACTTCAGAACCTTGACAGGACATGACGACAACAGGCCATTCAGCCCAACACTGCTCGCCATGTTCCCACCACTAAAGTGTACCTGGTGCCTGTAACTAGACAGACAACAATCATGACATGCAACGAAGTATGTTGGACGATGGAGATGGGTAACACAGCCGATTGGGCGCAAATCACGCCACAGATCCTGTCGGCGGGCAGATTCTGCTCCTTTCAGACAGCTTTCTCTGCCCTTGTCGCTATGTAACATGCGGCACGCTGGCATGTTTCAACTGGAGCTCATGCTCGGAGATAGCACGTTCAATAGCCGGATGTGGTGCTGCTTATCGGCCAGCAGGAGGCACTGTTTCGGGACCAGCCAGAAAACCATGCGAGCGTATGCTCCAGTACAGAGTGGAATCTGCGCTGGTCTGAAGCAGAGGTGACTCCACGCAAGGGGGTCGGTCTCTGCATTTTGCCACCGTAAAACATGTCTGAAGCTTATTTAGGGGCCAGCCTGTGCCGGACGGATACCTGGTGAAACAAACAAACAAAAAAAATCGCTAGCTTTTTTTTTTTTTTTCCAGAGGACGGCGTCACGGCGTTTCTGTCTCGGGGTGACGCTGAAGATTGGATAAAAATTCAGAAAGGGGCCCCGTGTTTCGCGCACATCTGAAGAGAAGATCTCGCGGCGGCGGCTTTCTGCTAACACGCGCTCCGCAGCTCACCGCTAAGAGCTCTCAGGCAAATTCAACCTGTTGAATTCAAAAGCACTTGAGCGGCCAAGTAATGAGCTTCCAAACTAACACATCTCGGCGCGGCGAACCTAAAAAACACTGCGTCTGAAACGAACGCGTTTCGGGGGCGAGGCGGTTCCCTTCGAGCCCGGGTTTTTTTTTCCCTCGAGGCGCGTTCAGGCTTTCATTTAAACGCAGTCGCTCGGCAGACGCTCGCCTTCGTTCTCGGTGAGCGGACGACGGGGTGCGAGTAAGCGCGGGTGATTACCGGCGCCCGAGCGGAGCCGGCACGGTCGCCCCGGAGCCGATCTGGACCCGCGGACCATGAGTCAGCCCTTTGTTCCGCACATTTCAACATAACTGCAAACAACAGGCGTGTGAAGTGAGGGCTGCGAGGCTCCCTCTGTGCCCCGGATCACACGCTTCCCTGCGCGGGCCCGCTCCGGAAACCAAAGGAGCCTTTGAGTGAGAGGCTGCGGAACGATCCATCGCAGTGCCTCGCGGGAAAAATAAGCGTGCGGTTCGGAGACGCTCTGTTCCCCACGATAGCGGGCCACGCTTTGAGCCCAAACTTTCACGCGGTACGAGAGGAGAGCCGCTGGAGAGCTCCCGCTTCGGACCAGCTGCAAATCGCGTGCTTGTTAAACAGCAGCTGAGTAATACCCAGCGATCTGCAGACCGCGTGCGTGTGCTCTCTGCACGCACGCGCACACACAGACACATGCACACAATACACATGCATGCACATACACACATACATGTACATACAACACACACGCACACGCACAGATACACACACACTCACGCGCGCCCACAGAACACGCACACACACACATGCACACAACATGCATGCATGCACACACACACACAGACACATGCACACAATACACATGCATGCACATACACACATACATGTACATACAACACACACGCACACGCACAGATACACACACACTCACGCGCGCCCACAGAACACGCACACACACACATGCACACAACACGCATGCATGCACACACACACACACGCACACATGTACATACATACACACACACGCACACAACACACATGCATGCACACACACACACAGACACATGCACACGTGCACACAATACACATGCATGCACACACATACATGCATGCATGTACATACAACACACAGATATACACACACTCACGCGCGCCACACAACACGCACACACACACATGCACACAACACACGTGCATACACACACATACGCATGCGTGTACACACATACAAACACACATGCATGCATGCACTCATGCAAAAACACACACCTCGCAAAACTCAACTTTGCAAAACTGACTAAAATGTTTAGAAATTCAACCCGACAGGAATTTCATTTAGGTATTGGTTTTTGTTGCTGCAACCACAAATGCAATCAGTCAACATTATACCAGTAATACCCCCTCGTACAAATGTTATTTGGAAATGTTATTATCGTTGGTACTTTAGAAAACCGAATAAAGTCCCCACTTACCAACCCTCATCAGGGTGGATATTTCAGTCGTGGGAGATTGCCCTGATGCTATGCACCTTTTGCTTTATGACCACTGGGTGGTGCTAGAGAGCATGTGAAGCTCAGCCCACCCTCACCTCAGTTGAACTGCTCGACTCATTACGGAACATCAGACAGGAGCCACAGACGGCAAAAAGGCATTATACTAAAGCAAGCCAAGCACAGAGCCGGCTCCCTAAGAGAGGAGGGGAACAGGCAGCAATCATTCTCTTTCACAGTATTCAAATCCTTTGCATATTCTTGTCTGCAAAGATGAGACCAAGATCCTGTCTAATAAAGAGTGACCGTGTTTCTCCACTCTGCTCATTACAGCAGGCGTACAGCAGCATTTCACACACCCATTGTCATCCCTGGAAAGCGATTAATTCCAGGGGTCCCCAGCCCAAGACCTGGAAAGCCACAGGATCTTTTGGGAGTCATCTGTGCCTGGTTCTGGACAGCTGCAGGGTGTGCGCTGAAACGCACCACTTAATTAACCAATTACACAGTTGCCTCAGCTCACCTGGTTTCTCAGGTCTAAACTCCATTTTGTTTCTTGAGAGAACAGAAACCCCAGCGGACCCTGTGGCTCACAGGGAGGAGGCCGGCCAGCTGTGTTCTAATCCCACGTGCGTAGCGCCAGGCCTGGATGCCAGCCAGCCAATGGCGACGCAGTACACTCTGCCGCCGCCCACCCTCCGCAAACACTCAAATCAAAAGCAAGGCCACAGATCCCTCTGCTTCACACATAATCCCCAAAATTCCTCTTTTCATTTGTGTGAAAGCACCTTCCGAATGGGGCAACACAAACAAACCGGTTCATTAAGGATTTTCATTTCGGTTTTCTGGGCAGCCGAAAGCCCGCTTGCAAAAATGTTGACCGGAGAGATGGATTTTTTCTGAGAGCCTTATGTGCAGGGGGGTGTATTTATCCATTTATTTTCAGTGCTTGGTAACCACATAGCAACCTGAATTGGCAGGTCGGCGCGGGCAAGTGCGCCAGCCAGCAGACTGTCGCGGAAATTCATTGACGGCGTACAAATATTCCAAATACAAATACAGAACGGAGGGGGTTGTGTCCTGTACGGGAGGAAAAAAAAGCCCTTTGGGGCTGAGCTGCGGGACGTCCGGTACGGCGCGGGACGGGGCGGGACTCACAGGTGTGCAGGCACTCGGTGACGGTGGTGGCGTCGATCAGGTAGCCCTCGCACAGGCGGCAGGTGATGTGGGCGTTGATGTCCCACAGCTTTATCTTCCGGGTCAGCATTTCAGGGTTCTAGAGCGGGGGGGGCAAAGCACGAAAAAGAGTGATTAACACCGCTGCAAAGTGCTCAACACCCTTCCCTGTTAATCAGGCCTGTTCAACTATCTCTTCATGGGGTCTGCAAAGGTATAACTCCAGTCCTGGAGGGCAGCAGTGCCTGCAGGTTTAACTCCAGTCCTGGAGGGCAGCAGTGTCTGCAGGTTTAACTCCAGTCCTGGAGGACCGCAGTGTCTGCAGGTTTAACTCCAGTCCTGGAGGACCGCAGTGTCTGCAGGTTTAACTCCAGTCCTGGAGGACCGTAGTGTCTGCAGGTTTAACTCCAGTCCTGGAGGGGGCGCTGTGTCTACAGGTTTCTTTTTGTGGTTTCACTTCAGCCCGTTTGGGCCCTGGATCACAAGATATGAGCACAGAGCACTGAAACACACAAAAACAACATCATCAAAAAACCCAGCAGTCGCCCTGACCCTCCAGGAAGGGAGCCTGAAATCCCAGTTCTACGAGTTTCATTTGGTCTTGATGTTATCTGCTTTCTGCTTTTCTGCTCTGATGCTTTATCCCTGTCCTCGCTTGCTATCATTCTCAGAAAATGGATTTAAACATTAAATCTATTTCTGTCCTGGCAGATTTCCCATGAAAGTCCTTTCAATCTGGCCACCTAATGCCCCCTTGGTTTACTGGCACAACCCCCTCCCCACCTACCCCAGCGCCCAGCTGATGTATGGAAGAGAAAGAGCTTTGATATCATGGGATGAAAAGCGCTATATAAATACAAACCGTTATCATTGTCCATTCTATCTCTCTGGTCCATGTGACATTAGAGTAAAATAAAGGTTCATATAAACGACAAAGACTGCACCCCAAATACACTGCACTGTACCCCCATCTCCCCCTGCACTCAGCAGTTACCCTCAAACATACAAAGACTCCAGGGCTGCTGGTACAAATCCTAGATAGAATATGACTGCAGGATCCTTGAAGCAGTTACTTAACCTGAATTGTTTCAGTAAATACGTACACACCAGTTGTATAAATCTATAATGTGTAATATATAAGCTATACAGCATGCCTTAGTTAAGAGAAGAGGGACTGCCAGACAGTTCAGAAAGGCTATAATCAGTGGCTACAGTGACAGGTCTCTCCCTACAGAAATGGAATACACAGAAATATACACTGAAATAAAATACATTACCATGAAATTGCAACACTCCACAACATATGAGAAAACATACAAACTGTTGCCAGCTATTGCAATTTATAAATAAAAAAAATTCACAATTGTGAAATATACCACATTTAAAAATTAAAAATAAACTAAAAATGCATATTTACAACATATTTCGGCAAGCTCCATTTAGCGATAAGGGTCCCACTCTGGTATTTTCTATGCAACAGCAGCAGTTTGCACACACCGGTAAAATTAATCACTAGGTATGTCATATTCATGCAGTATGTCATTCTGTTTCAATATGACGTCTGAATTGTAAACAGTTTCAAAGGTTTATTCATGATTGTTGTCTTTTGCAAGTAATTCACTAGGATTCAGCAAAACGCATTGATTACATATTAAGTGGAGCACATAAGCCCCATCCCTTCGTTATAATGAGCCATCAGTGTGTCACACTCTCTTGAGGAGTTCTCCTTTACAAGGGCACTGTGTGAAATAACAGCTAATTCACGCTGGACACACAAACACCACACACTCCGCACGTGTAATGAAGTGCTCTGCTAACACTGACTAGCATAGCGCGGAGATTCCAGAACTTTCCGAGCCCAAAGTTCACTTGAGTAGGCTAAATTCCGCTTTTCCCTCACCAGCTCATTATGTGTTCAAATGTGGAATTAAAAACTGACAGACATGTTGTCAAAACAACTGCGTGTGCAGCGTAACTACCGAAGCGTAGCTAACAACTGCCGTGCTCATCTGACAGCTTCGAATGTCAGCGAAAAGTCTGTAATAATCAGGCAGTCACATTTGTCACGAACCGCTCCAACAACCCAGCGGTGGGTCTCATGATTGATCCGTTTTCTATCGCTTCGATTCTGCCAGTACTCTGAGTCTGATACATCCGTGATTCCGTGGCTGACTTTTCTCAATGCTCCGCTTTGTCGAACCCCTGAAAATTTATTTCAGATGAACTCTGTCAACTGCGCACAGCTACTTTCAGATTACCTTCCATTAGGTTTACAGTACGGGATGAGGAAAATTAAGCTGTCAAGGGAGTCTGTTCATGAATACTGCGCTAAAAGGAACCATAGCAGCTAACGTGACCTACAAGGTATTATTATTCACATCAGCTGCTGATTGACAGACCTTAAATCCAAAGGGTGAAGGCTCTGGGTCAATTCTAGTAGCTTGCTCCCTAGTATCTGTTGTTGTGACTTCATTGGCTCTTCGTATGCTTATAGCAGGGGTGTCCAATCTAATCTGAAAAGGGCCGGTGAGGGTGCAGGTTTTTGTTTCAGCCCGGCACACCACACAGGCCCTCTTTAAATAAGATTGGACACCCCTGGCTTATACAAGCCTTGAACACACAAGCTGTGAGTTTAAACTGCAGGGGCATAGACTGCACATCCCAATGTGCATCGGTGCTGGGTCTTGCCGCATTCCAAAAAAAAAAAAAAAAGGAAATGACCGAAGACACTCACGTTTTGGAGCCGCCCGAAACTGTCCACCTGCCTACCAGCTTGTTCAGGTGTGTAAATAACACTCATAATGCACAGTAATTGGAGCCATTGCAGGTCGTAGTAGAGACTCAGTAAAGCACCGACAGGAATCCAACAGTAGGGGGATCACCTGAGCGCACCCACAGGCTGTATGGAAAACGTGGACTGGCACGCACAGCTCCTCACTGGCCCCGCTATTAGGTCCATGTTTAACATCTGGATGAGTGCTTCCCTGAGTTACAGGCAATTTAGTGGTCCTTTATGACTATGAAATAGTGGTTCTGCTTGCATGTTCAGTGTGTATATTGCGTGTGGTATCCATGTATGAGCATGTGAATAGTCTTCATTAAAATGTTTAAAAGAAAGCTTTTTCCATTAATTTTTCATGAATTTCCATGAATTTCCAAGCCAAGAGTTTAGGGCCGTGTTACTTAATTCAACAAGAACGTTATATTATCCTTTGTAATATTACAACTGGTTATTAAAAATACGGAATTACTTGAGGTTTCTAAACATGCTAAAACTTAACAGATGCAATGCCATCAGGACCACAAAATGTTTAAGGCTCACTGTTTTTCAGTTTCTACCAATTTTCACCAAATATTACCCAGATGTTTTTTTTAAAAGGAGCTGATTGGTTTAAACTGATTGAACGTTTTGACCTATAAAGAGCAGACTTACTCCGAGCGCCGCCATGTGTTTCCCGCGGAGGAACCGGCTCCCACGTCTCTTCTCAGCGGCGTGTGGGCCGTTAGCTCTGCATCATGGGCGGGGCCGTCGGCATGCGGCTGGAGGGGAGGAACCGGGAGGGAGGTTAGCGTTAGCTCCTGCTTCACCGAACCGACGGGCGGGGCTACGGCTGGCTACACGCTAGTGAGGACACCCGAGGACGACGAAGCTAAACAGACGCTTTGCTTTCGGTCCTGGCCTCGAGTCGGCTCATTTAAAAGGCCGCTATAGTCGTGCGCACACACATTCTGCTTTCACCTTTCGGCCAAAGATAGAAATAATTGTTTCATGAATTCAGCCCTGTCACCATACACATACATATACACACACATATTCAGGACTAAATACTCTGGAATATGCCGGAACTCAGAGTCTCAACCCGCATATTCAACACAAGCGTCACAATTGTTTCTCCGACTGTTCACTGCAAAATTTGCTTCAGGTTCATGCCCTAATTCAGTATAAAAAGTCTGTCATTTTCATTGATCAGTCTTTTGTTCAGGACTTGATGGGGCTTCCATCTGCTGTTTTATAAAACAGTACGTTCAGGTTAATT
This sequence comes from Anguilla anguilla, assembly GCF_013347855.1. Taxonomy (NCBI): domain Eukaryota; kingdom Metazoa; phylum Chordata; class Actinopteri; order Anguilliformes; family Anguillidae; genus Anguilla; species Anguilla anguilla. The sequence continues at coordinate 26,607,902 of NC_049207.1, forward strand.
CATTTTTTTGTTTTTTTAGATGTGATAGCCTACAAATGATAATGTTAAGAATAATTTCAGTTTTTTTTTTAAATTTCTGTTCTCGAAAATAGAAAACATATTCCACTGGTATTTCCATTTTTCTAGTAATGCAAAAACAACATGAACACGCACACATATACACCTCAAGGGCACAGCATCCCAACTCCTAACTCAAGTCTTACTGTTTGGCCTCGTCTCAAAGCGGTTTTGAGAATATGGCTCTAATGCACTTGGAGGACTGCAATCTTGCATAAAATATAGGCCTCTCTCTCTCTCTCTCTCTCTCTCTCTATATATATATATATATATATATATACATTTCTGGTTTATTTGGAGAGAAGCTGCTGTGATGAGACAGGGAGTTATTAATGAAGTGGTTGAAAGTGCATTAGACAAAAATAAAAAAAACAAAAGTAGAAACAATAAAAAAAACTAAATTAAATCAATAATAATAATCAGAAATGAAACAATCAATACAAGGCCAATCTGTATCATGGCAGCCAACTGCCAGAGTTGAAGGGGGGGTTGCCCCCTTCCCCACCCTCAGAAGGTTCTGGAAGAAGCTCCTTCAGGCCTGGGGAGGAATGTGTCTCACAGGACATCACAAAGACCCTGGAGTGAGGGCTGAATGAGTCCCATGATAGAGATTACCATGGAGATGGATGGACCTGGAGAAAAAGAAGGGGTTCCCCTCCCCATCCCCCCCCCAGGCCAAATTTCACAGTCCTTTTCACAGAATGCTGACTCAACAAAGCCCTGAGATAAGCTTCTTGCAAAAAAAACGCATGCAAATCTCTCAGGAGAAACCCGGGCTTTTTCATAATCGCCACAGAACGCTGCCTCAACATGGTGCGCTGTTAGCATTAGCATAATGCGGTCCCATCCTCTATCCTGACCCGGCCTTCAGAGAGCGGTGCAGCGGCTGCACTTGATGTCCGTGATCTTACGCCTCTCCCTGCTGCCAGCGGTTGGGCTAATGACACAATTCAGAGCTGAAGTATGCCCTCAATTAAGAGCAGAAGTAGGCCTCATATGGGATTTCTCCACCTGTAATCAAATTAGTGCACTTATCTATCAGGTTAAACTTATCTGTGTCTGCCAAGCCACAAATGACCTGACACAAATGTAGGGGTGTCCGTGTGTGTGTGTGTGTGTGTGTGTGTGTGTGTATGTGTGTGTGTGTGTGTGTGTATGTGTGTGTGTGTGTTTGTGTGTGTGAGCGTCTGAGCGTGAAAAAATAATTATGCGGCCTATGAACAGGGTTTGAATTCACACACTTGCCTCACTGAACAGTGTAGGGGTAGATTTGTACCCAGAAGGTCAGATAACGTCGAAAAATTTTAACTGTGCAAGGCACGGTGGAGAGGGATATCCACTAAAAACATACTTTCAGCAGAGTGAGCTAATGCTAACACAAATGACACTGGCATATATTTCCACTTGTTACCCCCTTACACTGAACGGAAAGTGAAAGGAAATCATGTCATTGGTCTCAATTCAATCTGCCTCCGACAGGGCAACCTGTCACATGCGATTTTCTACTACAGACTGTAACCAGGTCCCATCGGCAGCTTAAGAGCACACACTCACTCAAAAACAGAACGACAGCAAACAGCCCAATGTGTGTGACAGAACCAGCAAATCCGACTGATGGATCATTACAGCATCACCATTACTGACCTGAAATGCTCTTGTCACTGATTACCGTTCAAAAAAAAAAAGTCAGTTTGCTTACAGAATGAAAAAACAGTTATCTACAAGTAAAAATCTTGTTTTTATTTTATCACAGACTGGGGTAAGTCCGTGTCAATTCAACATACTTTTGGACTATGTCGTCACAGATTTTGAGATTTGGCATGCTGATTTGGTCTTACAAGAAACCATTGGAACCAAAATGACACTAATTCTCAGATCGTTAATCTGTGAGATATAGGTTATAGGTTTATATATATATATATATATATATATATATATATATATATATATATATATATATATATATATATATATATATATATATATATATATAGACAGGTGACGAATTTAGGGAAAAATCAACATAAAATGTTAGTATGTTGGTTAGTAATCTTAGTAAGGCACTGAGCCACCACAAGCTGCCAGAACAGATTTAATGCACCTTGGCATAGATTTGACTAGTCACTGGAACTCTGCTGGAGAGATGGAACACCATTCTTCCAAAAGATATTCCCTCATTTGTTGTTTTGATGATGTTGGGGGAAAGCGGTGTCTAACACATTGGTCACAACTATCTCCCATAGGTGTTCAATTGGGTTAAGATCTGGTGACTGTGAAGACCATAGCATATGATTCACATCATTTTCATACTCATCAAACCATTCAGTGACCCCTTGTGCCCTTTGGATGGGGGCATTGTCATCCTGGAAGAGACCACTCCCATCAGGATAGAAATGTTTCAACACAGAATAAAGGTGATAACTTAACTTGTATTGATTTGCAGTGACCCTTCCCTCTAAGAGGATAAGTGGACCCAAACTACGCCAGGAAAATGCCCCCCACAGCATAACAGAGCCACCAGACCCACTCACTGAAGAGGTCAAGCATTCAAGAGTGTACCATTCTCTTGATGTACGCCACATATTCTCGACAAGTGGCAGAGTGCATTTTTGACCCTTACAGTGAGGGGATCTAGTGGCTCTGTTATGCTGTGGGGGGGGGGTTGTTAGGCTGTTTGTAATTAGGGGTTTATGAACAGCAACCCTACTAAAATGTCCCTCTTGTAGTTGTCAACAGATAGGCCTAGTTCTTGCTGACACAAACTGGTCATGTCCTCCATTGACATTCTCGGTAACCTGAGGAAGAGTTGCTCTTCTGTTTTTCCTTACATATTGCACGAATGCACGAGCATCACGATAATGTGTGCTTTTGACCACAATTTCTGACCCTATTTACTGATGTCTTTCCCATAAATGCAGATGTCACTTCAGTCACTGTTCCTACTGAAACACTAGCCAGTTGAGCAGTCTTTGTGACTAAACCTCCTCTCATTCATGACCCAATAATGCATCCTCTTTCAAAGTCACCATCTTTTCCTTTTGCCATCTTTTCCTTTTGCCAAAATCAAGGTCAACTGGGCCTGTTCAGCACTTTCATCATGCCAGAGCATGACAGGATGTTAATTGCGTACTTGTATCATGCAGTACATCTGTATGGAAGCATCTGCATTCATTATGTTTCTCCACTCAGGTTTTTCCCTTTCATTTGTCACCTATCTGTGTGTGTGTGTGTGTGTGTATCAAATTTTCCAGATTACAAGTTTTATGATCTCCCTGTGCTTTGGTTTTCTAGGCCTAGTGGGTATTCTCCAGGGTACATCTCAGAACCCCTTTCTCTCTCCTAATTTGTGTCGCTTGTTTCTGTTGAGTGGCAATTTTTCATTAGTTCCTTGTGGTTTTTGTTTGGAGGAACATAATAGACACTGCTTCTTTGTCACATCAAGAAGGACCCAAAAGGTAGCGCAATGTAATTTTGCTTCTGCCTGATGCTGTCTGTTAACACTTATCATTAGCTACTGTTAAACAACTGTAAGGGACTTGTGATGCAATGCCACTTCAGATAGGTAATGATATCTGGGCAATGAATCAAAAACCCAAGACTAAATTTTCTGGAGGTGTTGACATTTTAACCTAATTTTGGTGAAAATTTGATCCATTTTGAAATATAGTTTTTCCCAGATCAACTTTCAAGATTGTCACTCATAACTGTTATCTTTACCTTTTGGGTCAACATATACAAGAGACAGAGCCGGAAAACACTTAAAATCATATAAGAATAATTTCTCTATGACGTATGGGAATGAAGATACAGCAAGTCAAATTCAAGGAGTTGCGCTAATTAGCCCAAACTTTGTTAACCCATATCTCCAAGATTTATGACCTGAGACCAGTGTAGTTTTATGGTTCCAGGGGTTTCTTATAAGACCAAATGCCAAATCTCATAAAAATCAGTGACAATGCAGTCCAAAAGTCAGTCCGTTTACATGCACAGTTGAAATCGATATTAATAGCTCGATTTGGCCAAAGATGAGATTTAATTGAGCCGCGTTTCCACCGCAGGAACTATACCCCGGAACTAGGAACCTTTTGAGGAACTCAGTGCGTTTCCACCGCAGGAACTAGGGTCTAAATTTAGTTCTGGGGGCTTTGTTTTACCCCCCAAAACGTTCCTGCTCGGGGGGTAGTACTTTCCGAAAGTACAGGAACCTTTTGGGTGGAGCTTGCAGCGCTGAACATTTCTGATTGGTCGAGTACTCGTAGCGTTTGTGTTGTATTTATTTTCCGCCATTACCCGCCATGTTTGAAAATATGCAGCGGCAAACCAATTTATTTTCATAATAACTTCAAATCAAACTTGTATGTTATGCGGCGCAGTAGCCTACTTTTGGTTATAGCCTATCAACGTCTTGGAATTATAACGTGTGCTCTTCTGTTCTTTTCTTGCTTTAGTATTCGTTTTATAAAATGCTAAGCATTCGTGCTGGGACAGCATATTACGTAGGCTACCAAAACATTCAAACGGATTAATTCGGTTGCTGAATATTTTCTTCCGGATTTTCTTTGTTAGCCCGTTGTAATTGACTCAAAACGTTTGATACAGTTATGTGAGGTATGCGGTAGTTCTGCATAATTAACATTGGTGATACAGTACAAGCAAACTGGAAATCACCTTCCGCACTTTTTATCCGGGTAAAATAACAGGTTAATTCTAGTAATCTTCCCTTTAGCTTTTTCAGACTGCCGTAATTTTACTCAATTTTACTGCCATTTTTCAATTCCACGAAAAGACCAGGAAGACTATGGACTCATTTATGGTGCATGTTTCGCATCTGGAGGGCACACTTCGCTGCTCGGCTAGCAGTAACTTCGAAGGAAAGCAAACGGTGGCTGTACCACTATTAATTTACATTTTCACGCAAGTCTGAGTTTTCGTTCTATTTTTGTCATTTTTCGATTAGCCTATATGGAATTGACGACGAGAAAGTAATAAAACAGCTAATTGTTTACAACGTGTGCATGTTTTCTGCTGTTAATGAATGTGTTTGAGAGGATATATGAAAATCACTAAATACAAAAGTAACCATATATAGTCATTGTTGGTAACCCGTTGTATATAAGTGGAATAAACCCCTCCGGGCTGTCCCGGTTATTAGAAAATAATGTAGGCTACTTCGGTGGTAGTATGGGGTTACAGAAGAAATCATATGACAGATGGACCGACGACAACGTCAGTGGGCTAATTTGCCTAATCTTCGCGGTACTTTAGACCCCGGTGGAAACGCAGACAACCATTGGCTGAAGGAACCTTTTAGTTCCTGGTAAAGTAGTTCCTGGGACTGAAAGTTCCGGGTAATTTCGGTGGAAACGCGGCTTTGGATTATTGTCGTTGCCCCAATATAGCCTACATGACTTGGAAAGAATCGATTTATTGACCGGAGGTGTGTCTGACGAAGGCTACTTATAAATCCTGCTTCCTCCAATTTTGTCGCAACTTTTTTGAATAGTTCGCCATTCCACGTTTTTCTTCCATCCATGTATTGTAGGATATTTAACTCCTTTAGTTGCGATTGCATGAAGTTGGTCTCCTCGTCCGTCCAGAAATGTTTTTTTCTCGCCATGATACTAGGGAGGGCACAACGGAGCTTTATGTCGCCAGCAGTGTATGCGCGTGAGCTCGACAATGCATTTCTCACAGAAAAGGTCGTTTCTCACCTTTTCTTTTTTTTTTTAGTTCATTACAGTAGTGATAGAAGTGATAATAATTAAGTGGTACTGTGCTGTTAGCCTTTATTGATCGCCGTACAAGGTTAATGTGAAGTAGCTAGCACGATCGGACAGCACTGACCCATAAAAATGTAGCCTACTTTGAATGGTCGGCTACTTGCGCAATCGAACGGTAAATGTGAAAAACATTCGATTATAGTCAGCGGCACCAAAATTTTCTGTCACACCCTCAATAAACGGCAAAAGTCCCAGTAGAAGATCTAATTAAATCTTTTAAAGTTATATATTTTCTCAAACGTTATCGATTCCGCTTCGCCACAGTAGTTGCTATGCAAATTACAGAACATACACAGAATGCCTAGACCAATTTTTGGTCTATTGAAGCGCATACATCCCGTAGTAAATCGACTCCCAACCGCATTATCTATGTATGTTAGTCCGACTTTGAAAAATTTGAATTAGTTCGATTTCAGTCGGACTACAATGTTTCCATGATTTTTAAAAGTCCAATTTTAGTCGGACTAATACAATAAATCGACTTTTTCAAGCATCATGTAAACCTACTGAGTGTATTGAATTGACCCAGGATTTGCATCCTGACATGGATGGTCCGCACCATGATTGGATCACCCTACAGTCTACTCAGTAGTGTGGTTAAAGAGTTACCACACGTGTAGTTCTGCTTGCAGTAGCCTAAATCACAATAACAATGCTGCACCTTTGATGTTTGGTGAACAGAAGCTTCAAAGAGCAAGAAATGGCAAATACCACCACAAAAAAGGCTAAAATCTACATATGAAAAAACCCGAAATGACTGCTATGAACTCAAAAGGAATCAGACTTAAATCATTGGCTGTTCCCTTCAGAGGTACTAGAGACTAGTCTGGAGATAGACTGTGTGAAAATGGTACTAGAAACATCGGAGTCAAAAAGAGGTTTTGACAAGTGCAAGATTAGCCAATGAGGAGGAGGCTCCCTGTTTCTTTGACTTAACCATGGGTATCACCATAGATTCTTTGGGCCCTCCAAGCATTCAGTTCCAGCTTTTGTTAAAAAAGAGTTTTGCCTCCAGTGAAACCCAGACTTTCCAATCTGATGCATCTTCCAAAAATTCCATAAAGGGTGTGACAAAGGACAATGCTGTGTTGCAAATGGACATTCCAGAAATTCCTGTTTATAACCAGATCCTCCGGTAGTCAAGAGTCAAGGAGGGGTAGGGATTGGATCTGGGTGGGGCGAGGGTAGAGTACAGTGGTTAAGGAAGTGAACTAGGATTCCCAGGTGGGGCACTGTAAACTTCACCCTCGAGCACAGTACTTAATGGTACCAAATGTCTTCAGTAAATATCCAGCTGTATAAATTAACTGTATGTAAAGAATGTAAGCTGTGTAAGTCAGTCTGGATAAGCTGCCAAATGCCTCTATATAATTTATACAGGGAGCCTGCAGAACCCAAGCCATCAGGCTGTTTGAGATGAAAACAGGCTGTTTTGTAGTCTTGCATGCAGTGTCCCTGCTGAAGTGATCTCCCCGCTCCACCCTCCCATCTTATCCCCGCTCCGCCCTCCCATCCCCCCGACACACACACACACACACACACACACACACACACACACACACACACACACACACACACACACACACACACACACACACACACACACACACACACACACACACACACACACACACACACACACACACACACACACACACACACACACACACACACACACACACACACACACACACACACACACATACGGATTCCCACACAGCCTGTTAGGGAACACAGAGAACAGACACACACAGAACATAAATACGGGTCTCTAATCAAAAGAACATGCGCCAAAACAAAACAGTCGCACACAGGCAAACCATTTCTGTAACGTAGGAATAAACCGCTCTGCAAGTGAAGAGAACGGCAGCAGAGTTAGCAGAATGATCTCCGACGATTTCCACTTGTCCCGAACATCACATTCAATATTCGTCTTACTTGTACATCCAGGAAAACTCGCACGGGCCACATTTTACGCAATTCCGACAATTCACTCAGCTTTATTTTTTCTTTACCAAGATCAGGGTGAAGATATAAGGTGTCTATTTTCCTTAGAAGCCCATTTACTTGGAAATTCCTTCCGTGGGAGGACCTGATGTGTTTCTATAGTCTCGGATACAACTCGGTTCTGCACATGCTCAGTAACACCGAGCAGTAACGCCTGTAGATCGTAGCGTCTGCGCCGGCTGCCCAAGCTCAGAACAGAAACTTGCATGTACAGGTCTGTTCAGAGAGCTGCTTCCTGCCAAGCCAGCGCACCTGGCCCGCTTTTCACCTTAACAGACACCCAATCAGCCCGTGTACTGTTTATGGAGAAACAACGCTGTGGCTTTCTTGTTGCTCATTCTCTCTGAGAGCCCTTTCATTTGTTTTTGTTATTTGCTCTGGAGTTCTGCCAGCGTGCGGTTATCCCCTCAAGTGTACCAACATGAAAAAACCCATGGGTTACATGTCAGATAGCAAATGAACCACAGTCAATAGAGGATGGGGGATTTTAAAAGAACATATGGTGGACCGTTTGTATTGGAGTCCACTGAATGGAAATGGGAGGGGGGATTCCCACAATGTCTTCATACATTTTGATTCCCCTTCTGGGAACTGAATCCAGGATTTGCCATCAACAAATTCATATATTCACTAATAACTATTAATATCATCTTTTAAAATATTATCCCTCATAGAACATTCGGTACGCTCCCATTTCATGTTGCTTTTGAAGTTTTTTCCCCCCTCTTCAGACACTGGTTGATTTTGCAGATCCCTCAGATTTTCAACAATCCATGTGAATAATATGATAAATATGGTTAAAAAAAGATGTTTCTTTTAAAAGATGGCAGTAATCTACAGGAATTTTACAGGTATCTAAACGGTTAAACTTTGTATCAGTACCTCACCAATTTAAATCAATCACTTCACTGTAGAGAATAAAACCTGTTGATATGAAGGTACGTAGCTGACTGTAGCTCTCCCATTATGGGATTCATGAAACCTCACTGCATTAGTAAATGCACTAGTTAATGCATCTCAAATAATGCATTTGATCCAAGCCCGGATTTAATATGGCCACATCATCAAGGTAGCAATTCCCTGGCATGACCCTGCCAGCTTCCCTATTATCCCCTCTGTAACCCTTCAAAGAGTAGGTTTTTTTTTTTTTTTTTTTTTTTTTTTACATTCCGAGTCAGTGCTATAGAACTCCATTGCTTTCAATGCCACATTCCAGATACCTCGAAAACTACAAACGTACGAACTTCTGACCAGGAAAGATGCACTTGAATGGCCCATTAACTCGGAATTAGAAGTCAGAAAGTCAAGTAGGAGGAAACTCTTTGGGCAGCAGTGTAGTGTATGTAGAAGCTGGTCTTTTAACCTAAAGGTCAGAGGTTCAATACCTGGTTTTGACACTGCCATTGTACCCTTGAGCAAGGTACTTAACCTGCATTGCTACAGTATAGGCCTATATCCAGCCATACAAATGGATGCAATGCAAATGGTATGTAAAAAGTTGTGTAAGTTGCTCTGGATAAGAGCATCTGCTAAATGCCTGTAATGTAATGAAACTGAAGTCATTCAAAAAAAGGCTTGAATGTCAGAATACATAGGCTAACAGGCAACAACAATTAGGCTAATTCCTAAATATGTTTTTTTTTTTTTAAATCTATTTAATTGTTCCCAAAGAACAGCATATTTTACAGTAGTTATATTTTACTACTTACAAGTAGCTCTGAAGGTTTGGTGGTCAGAAAGTGTCAGAGCTAATGACAAGGTAATGCTCCGAGCTCCCAAGTCGGAGCTGTAAGCTGCCTAGTTCATAAGGAACGCAGCACAATTACAAAGTGATTGTTGCATCAGCATTAGAATGTTCAGTTAAGAACATTCTAATCACATATTTGTGATCTTGCACCTTAAAAGGTTCATTATGTCCTCTCCCTCACCCTTAACGATGCCAAAGACAGCTGCTCCTCCTCTGACGGACAGCTCTCGCTGGCCCGCCTCCACAAAGACCGTGCTGTTCCAGGGTGCTGGGCTCTCTAGGTTTGGAGCCCGGGACAGGGGGCCGGCCTGTGCAGCTCACTGCTGAAGAGGCAGCGAGAGGGACTGGCCTTGCACAGAGCCAGCTTGTTGGGAGTTCATACGGACACAAGGACATGCACGTGCAAACACACACACTCACACATACACACACAAATAATATAAAGCACAACCATTCATCGAATAATACATTCACACAAGCCAGAACAAAGGCATACACACACCCGCACAAGCATGTACACATAAAATATCACTCATACACATACACCCAAGACAGACACACACACACAGGCAGTCACAAACACACAGCAGAGCCTGACATATTTATAGCCAGAGCAGAAAGTTCTTAGCCTTGTAAAGCACCTGTGATTGCCCTGTGGAAGGGCACCAACATGACAGAATTAATCATCTATAGAGAGGCACTCAAAGGCGCCTTGCAGATCTTTCAAAGGCTGAAATCTATCACTAAGCAACTGTTGATCTTAACAAAACATCAGCCATATGTGCAAATAGAGATTCATTATTTACCACAAACTCACCAGGTATAAATACACAAATGAGCAAGATAAATGTCATGTCCGGTGTGTGAGAGCAGAGGTCTACACTGTATTGCCCATTCAAAATTCAAAGCTTTAGGCTAACTGTTTGTGGTAACAGGTCAATAGAACCAATGAAAAGACAGTCATCAAATACAACTGTTGCAACTTACAAGGGTGTCTATAACATCCAAACCACTCGACAGATCTCAAACTGCATGTAAGAGCACATCAAACTGGAAAAACAAACTGTCACGGACAGAATTGTAGAATTTACCTTTAGTGAGGGAATTCACACTTTGGAACAGAATCAACTTTAAACAAATAGGCTAACTGTATTTTTGGATTTGGCCTATATTCACAGTGAAAGCAATGTAAGATCAGAGCGTGCATGTAAAAATGATAAATGTGGTTATATAGCGGTTGTTTGTAAGAGCTCAGTGATTGGCTCATAAGAGCAATACAAACGTTGCCAAAAAAAAAAAACACACACTTATCAGACTCAGTTAAGTGCTCCAGTAATGTTAGGCCTACATCAATACTAACTGGTCTGAGAATGTTATTAGCCTGATCTGGCAATAGTGCTCAAAATAATCCGATTCTCCAACGCTGTAAAACACTCTGAATAAGAGTATCCGCTAAATTAAAGTAATCTAAATAAATTGTCAGGACAGTAAGGATTGAGTAAAATGTTTTCTGAATCCCGCGGTTTCAACAGCCAACACCCTCGTTTAGCCTAAGATTCAACACTTCGGATACCAAACACAAATGTATCAACAGTTTTTACACTTGTTTAATTTGGCATTTCTATTAAAAATATACAAATTATCAATTAAATCAAATAAATATATTTTATGTGTTGGATAAGCGAGAAGTCCTAACTGTTGACACACGTGTTCGGTATTCAGAGTGCTGAATGTTTAAAGAGGGCGTCAGCCGTTACAACTGCTGGATTCAGAACAAACATAAACACGTTTTACACACTCCTCGCTGTCCTGACAGAATGCAATGTAATGCACTTGAGGAATTACACAAAAATGGGCTTGCTGTAAATACTACCAACGGCTGGCAAATTAGAAAGGGAGTCGACAAAATGCCAGAACTGGTTTGGCCTCTGTTCACATCAAAGCAATGCTGCAAATTTAGAGGGAGAACGGCAGCCTTTTTGTTGAAAGCGGTGCAGAGTGAAAGAGGGCATTTTAATCCACTATGAATAAACGGGGATTACCACCTAGCAACATCACCCAAATATGAATGCAAAGCAGAAATATAAGCAACATTTTCACCTGAATCTTAAATCTTAGAAAGTGGGATTAGCCAGAGAGCACTGCAGAGTGTGGTCACTCACCACTTTAAGTGGGTCAGTCTGCTTTTATCAGAAGCTTTAGCCAGCTGGACCCAAATGCCCCATTTCACCATTTTCACAGGTGAATACTTTAAATCTAATTTCCTCTCTTTATCTTCCCAATCTGGAGAGGGAGCCATCTGATACTGTATTCACACCCACACACCAGGGGCACCGTCACTGAAGGGTGTGCACTTCCCCAGCAGGGCGTGTTCATTTCACACCATGCAGGCCAAGCACAATCCTAGTCCCTCACTGATGACAAGAGGCACAGCTTTTTCGGTGCACCATTCAAAACCATTAGCCTAAATAAAATAGGGAAGCAAACCTGAACTTCAATCCTGCCTACCTGATCTGCAGAAGCACTGAAATGCATGAGTCCGCCCTGCGATGCAGACAATGTGCTCAGATATGCCACAGTTACACTCACACGCCCTGCGATGCAGTGTGCTCAGATATGCCACAGTCACAGTCACACGCCCTGCGATGCAGACAGCGTGCTCAGATATGCCACAGTCACACGCCCTGCGATGCAGACAGCGTGCTCAGATATGCCACAGTCACACACCCTGCGATGTAGACAGTGTGCTCAGATACGCCACAGTCACACGCCCTGCGATGCAGACAGTGTGCTCAGATATGCCACAGTCACACACCCTGCGATGCAGACAGTGTGCTCAGATATGCCACAGTCACACACCCTGCGATGCAGACAGCGTGCTCAGATATGCCACAGTCACACACCCTGCGATGTAGACAGCGTGCTCAGATATGCCAGTCACACACCCTGCGATGCAGACAGTGTGCTCAGATATGCCACAGTCACACACCCTGCGATGCAGACAGCGTGCTCAGATATGCCACAGTCACACACCCTGCGATGCAGACAGCGTGCTCAGATATGCCACAGTCACACACCCTGCGATGCACAGCGTGCTCAGATATGCCACAGTCACACACCCTGCGATGCAGACAGCGTGCTCAGATATGCCACAGTCACACACCCTGCGATGCACAGCGTGCTCAGATACGCCCTGCGATGCAGCGTGCTCAGATACGCCACAGTCACACGCCCTGCAGCAGCGCAGGCCTCATCCTGACTGAGCCTTTAGCCTGGGCTCCCGCGGCCAGAGCAAAGCCACAGACACCGAACGCAAAGCCGCCAGATCTCCCGCTATTGCACAAGCTGGAAGAGACTCCCAAACAAAGAGGAGGACAGTGTGGTGTGTGACGATCAGAAAGGCAAAGAACAGAGCTTCTGGTTTTTTTATTTATATTGAACCACTCTCTCCCTTATTTAGCAGATCTTTAGGCATGATCCTTGTAGGAGGGACTTATTTGATCATACCTTTGCTTTTCACAAGTTCTAGTGGCATTTGCTTACCACATAAACTGCACTTTCATGAAAGTAATTTGGCTACACCAAAAGATAAAATTGTAAATTGTTTTCCATTTCTGAATTTTCTGACTCCAGGAAAGCACATATCCAGCAATGGCAGAATCCCAAAATAGGAGGAGCCATCACATGCTCACCAATTTGAACCAATTTTTGCATTTAGAGCTCCTTGTTCCAACTGGTTTCAAACAAGACGGACAGGTCACTGCAGCTCCACTTATCCTGGGATTCAAAAAATCTCAGTCTTGCAAATGGCACCTCCACCTAACGGCACATTGAGACTTTTAATCCGAATAACATCAACCAAACTGGGAAGCATGGCGGTGGCAGCATCATGTCGTGGGGGTGTTTTGCTGGAAAAGGGACTGGTGCACTTCAGAAAATAGGTGGCATCACGAGGAAGGAGGATTATCTAGAAATACTGAAGCGACACCTCAAGACATCAGCTAGAAAGTTAAAACTTTGTCGCAACTTGGTCTTCCAGCAGGACGATGATCCTAAGCATACCTTCAAAGTAACAAAATGGCTTAAAGACAACAAAGTGAAAGTATTTGAGTGGCCATCACAAAGCCCTGACCAGAATCCCATTGAAAATTTGTAGACTGAACTGGAAAAGCATGTCCGAGCAAGCAGGCCCACAAACCTGATTGAGTTACACCACTTCTGTCAGGAGGAATGGGCAAAGATTCTGACAAAGTATTGTGAGAAGCTTGTGGAAGGCTACCCCAAGCGACTGATTCAAGTTAAGAAATTAAAAGGCAATGCCACCAAATACTAACAAAGTGTTTGTAAGCATTTGACCCACTGAAAATCTGATATAGCCTAGTAGATAAAATGAGAAATAAATCTGTCTCTTAGCTATTATTTTGAAATGACCTCTTATGGAAATAAAGTAGATACCCTAATTTACTTAACACAGGATATGTATGGTAACATGAAATGTGTGGAGTTGTGAAATTGAGCTTGAATATCTTTAGCCCAGGTGTATGTAAACCTTTGGCCTCAACTGTATATGAATATCTATGGTTACCCTGCTGATTACAGGTCTCACCAGAGGCAGATTAGAATGCCAGCAAAAGGCTGATTCATTCAATCAGTATGTCGCCCTGCATCTACAAAACCATCAACTGGCTCAACTCGGCACGTGTCTGGAGAGTCATTTCTACCTCCACATGCGCAATTATACTTTCATAGCCTCAGCTAAAAAGGCAAGAGAGAGACAATAAAAAATAAAAAAAGTTGGACGCAAGTTAAGGCTCCTAAGCTACTGGGAGCAGGAGAGGCCGCAGATACGGCAGGGCTGAGCCAAGGCTAGCATTCAGAGCTACGCAAACCAGGAAACAGGGACAGCTGGCGGCACGCACCGTCCTTATCTTTCACAGCAACGACAAAGGCTGGCAGATTAGCGACTCTGGCGCTCCCAGCGATCAGCCAGACGTCTAAACACAAAACGCAGATAACGGAGGGAAGAAAAAGTAAAAAAAAAACTAGGATGATTTCTCAAAAACTTAGGTCCACGCAAACAAAACAAGCAAATAGTAAACATGTTGTCCCCCACCAATGGCCTCCGTTTTCATTGCGTTGGGCACAATTACTTGACACCTAGCACTGGCAGTATGAGTACAGTTAAGCTTTTAATGGACAAACAGTCAACTAATTTGAAGCAGCTGGCTAAAATTGCATTGCTCTGAAAAATGTGGAACAGCGGCATCAACCTGTTGAATGACATGCAGGAGATTACAGAGCACTGCAGCTAGTCACTTCGTCATATTGGGAGCTGCAATTCAACTGCTAAAAAAAACTACAATCGAATTGCGAAGAAAAAAACAAGCAAATGGAACATCCACCTACCTAGTAGTAGCCCAAGTGACTTCATATCTGTAGGCTAAATGGCAGATATTTACGGGGGTTGGTCCTCCCACAATTTTTACAATTGTGACGACTAATGCATCATTCTGAAACACTTAGAGAAGTAATGTGCTCTTTTTATATTTAAAAAATAATGCTTTCATAATCATCAGAACAGGCACATTAGTCAGGCAATTCAGTTCACGTATGCCCCAGTTCATTACCAATTAACTGATCTTCCTTAAAGATGCTTTTATCATTGAAGCAATAATAATTGGGCTTATACTGCATTATCAGTTAAAACAAAGCAATTACTGTAAAACAGTAATCAAAATTATGTGTGACAAATAGGCTAACTGTCAGCTAAAGTTTCATAATAGTCACAGCCCTACTTGGGGAATGAATGTGTGAATGAATTGGAGACTATATTGTCCTTGGGGTATGGTATGGTATGAATTTACGACTGAATGATGGAGCACAAGGAGCACATCAAGGCAACATCACGGTCCTGCAGATTCCTTCTGTACAACATCAGAAGGATTCGACCATACCTGACGACGCACTCCACCCAGCTGCTCGTCCAGGCTACGGTGGCCTCTCGCCTTGATTACTGCAACTCTCTCCTTGCAAGCCTGCCAGCTTGTGCCATACAGCCACTACAGATGATTCAGAATGCTGCTGCCCAACTCATTTACAACCTTCCCAAATTCTCCCACGTCACTCCTCTGCTGCGATCACTCCACTGGCTACCGGTCGCTGCCAGGATCCGGTTCAAAGCCCTGACCCTTGCCTACACTGCTGCTAACAGGACAGCCCCCATCTAGGCTACTTGTAGGACATGACTCGATTCTATGTGCCTGCTCGACCACTCCGCTCTGTGGCAGCAGGGCGCCTTGTAACCCCTCCAACCCGCCCAAAGGGATCACAGAGCTTCTCCACCCTAGCTCCCCAGTGGTGGAACGAACTCCCCGTCCCTCTCCGAACCGCCCCCTCACTACCCATCTTCCGCCGTGGCCTGAAGACTCATCTCTTCAGACTATACCTAGACTAACCACCACCACGCTGTATATTTCAGTCTAAATCTCCCCCCCCCCTTTTTCATGACACTTGTTAGCCTACATGTTGCCCCATCCCAGCACTTTTTGGTAATTTGTATTTGTCCTAATACTGTAGCTTATTCTTCTGCCTAGCTGGGTTTGCAGAGGTTAGGTCTGAATAGTGTTCACTGTGTAAACTGTGTTCTTGACTAGAAATAGCTGTACAAAATAAGTATTGTACCTTACTGAACCTGTGTTTAGCAGTTGTCTATGACCATGAAATGCACTTTTTGTACGTCGCTTTGGATAAAAGCGTCTGCCAAATAAATGTAATGATGTGTGGGCCTGGCAATGGACTGGTGATCTGTCCAGCATGTGTTCCGTTCACCCAATGTCTACTGGGATAGGCTCCAGCTTTCCTATGACCCTGACCAGCAGTAATGCTCATTGCTATAGAGCTCAGCCACAGAACACATTCATGATAATGAACACTGACTATCTGGTAGTTGGTATAACGTGGATATGAGCTACAAGCTAAAGAAAGCTTGTTCACAGCTGACTCACTGGATAAATAAATTCAGCAATGCGATGTCCAGATCTGTGGTTTTATTAGTTTTTTTTATTATTATTTTTTAATTTTCTGGTACACCGTGTCACTGCTGGCTTGCCCAGAAGGCTGCCAAACATGCATCAGGACCAGAACAAAATGTTCTGAAATAACTTTCCCCATGTATTTACATATTTAAAATATCCTAATTCTGAGGGAGCTGAACTGCTACAGCAGTAAATACTATTTCTGAAATGTCCCAGTTCACAAGTCATTGAAAAATCATGGAAAATAACAATGGGATCTCAGCAAGAACTCAGTGTGATCAATATCTAGCATAATTGCACACAGCCATCTTTTGGCAGTGGCACACATTCTATTGACATACACCCTCAGTAGCAAACTCAGGTTAGATAAACCTCCAACCACTACTCTGCACCACCCAATAATTTCACCCAGGAGGGGGTCACATGCAGAATACCAATGAAAACAAGTCAACAACCGCATCTTAGGCCTCAGGATGGTAATTAAGTTCCCAGCATTAAATGCTGCACAGATGCACAAAGCATTTCTCTTGCCAGTCCAAAACTGCAGTTGCTAAATGGAGAACCACTTGTGAAGCAAATGAACCTGCTTCAGCAGTCCTCTATGGTCCATCACCATATTGGACTGTTCCACAACACAGAGGCCTAAATCATCTCTAAAACAGCCGGTTCTCACCCAGGTAGCACACAACAAGAGCCTGTCTCAGAACAGGAGCAGTATTACTGGATCAATACTGAAATTTTAGTGATACTTAGCTTTGTGATAATCTCTGTGGCAGGTGTATACTGTCCTTTCATGCTGTTATACCGTACACAAAAGACCAGTCATCAAGCTAGCACTTCACAAATAATGAAATAATTAAGTTTTTTGTATTTTTTCACCCCATTTTGGAATGGCCAATATTTCAGCGCTTACTGCTGCGCCCACCCCTGCCAATTCAGGAAAGCGGAGACGAGCAGAGCCCGCCTCCGAAGCACGCGATGCTGTCCAATCGCACCGCAGTTCACGAGTTGAGCTGCACAGACAGGAGTGTGAGGAAGATGCTTCACGCGCAGCTTCACAGACGGATCTGCGGGTGCCTAATCGACCAGCGTGTGGCGCTAGCGAGCGATGAGACCCGGTAGTCCAGGCCAGCTGAAACCCTCTCATCCCGGGGCAACACCGGTGCCAGCTGGGCATCGTGCTGCAGAGCAGCTGGTCTGTGTGTGGATTTCGTACCCGACTGCAAGGCCCATCAAGGCACTACAACAGCACCTTTACAGCATGAGCCAATCAGAAGCCCCAAAGCACAGAATTACACCATACTGCCGAAAACCAACATGCCTACCTCTCACACACTCAACACACTCAGTGATCCTACACAGTTATCGGGGTATTGGCTAGCCATCCAGCTGCAGGCTAACAGACTTTACCTGCATTTGCAGGTGAAGTTTAATCATTCCCATAACATTATTCCAGCCTTGTTTTTCACTGCCAAACTAAACAAACCAGAAAAACAGTTATTTTGATGTGTGGACTGGGCACAGAAGAGTAAAATACGGTTTATTTCAGCTTGTACCTATGCAGCGCGTGGCCTAAGTCTCCATGTTGAACAAGCATTCACATCACGGAACGGTTATGTTAAGAATCTTTCCCTTGAGTCCATAAGTCAAAAAGTACATAATAATAAGCGCATTAATCCTGCCTGTTACTGGCTTTAATATATTTGTGCTTCGGGTTTGAACGTGCATATTTAAAAAAAACGCCATTTGTTTGGAAGCCAGCGTGCATGCTAGGTGTTACTAGCCGGGAAGCCAGCCGTCATCACAACCTTGATTTTAATGACATGTCAAGTGTTCAGAATTAAACACACATGCAAAATTACTATTACCACTTTTCCATCTAAGGGGTAGAAATAAAAAAGAAACACAAATGATCTAAATTGCTGTTTACGCAACACAACGGTAGATTTTAAGCATCAAGCTATTTTAAACTGAGGTTTGGTCAAGTATTATTTTGCTGTGGATTATACCCCCGAGAACAATTAACTTACTCTCCATTACAGAACAAATATCTGTACAATTTCCACAGTTACTAATTCCACTTTAACTGAAGCCAATGAAATTAAACCTAGGATTAATTAACAAAAGCATTTTACAGTCCAAATATACTCTCTGTTATAAAGCAAGCCAACCTCCTGTCACTAGCACAGGGTGAGATCTGGCTGAATATTAGTCATGTTTTTGTACGCACCTGAATAAGCTGTTCTAAAATAGCGCTGTACTCAGAGAATGCATCGCATTCAGTGAGCATTATGAGCCTTTACATCCTGCACTCTCACCATTCACTTTCTGAGCAGATCAGGATCTGGTTACCGTCCCTCGCCCTACCGTAGTGTGCACTGTGGGGGACATGAGGAAAGACACATCATGAGCCCATTTTCACACCCACAGTAGGGCCCGTACGCGGAGTCTCAGATTCGCACCGCGTCGGAGAAACTCCGGAATGCGGCTGAGTTTTGGCTCGTGCCTCTTGCTCACAGGTATCTGAGCCAGAAGTCAGAGGTCAGACTGATCTGCCGTCAAAACGGAACTGGGCAGAGGGACAAGTTACACTGGAGCATGTTCGTATTTAATGACTGGAGATGGGCTGCATCCTCCAAAACTAAGGTGGTTCTTGGCTATGAAATTACAGGCTTTTAGTTGGCTTTCAGCAGAGAGACACAAGAATAGGAGATAAGGCTAACATTCCAAAAAAAATGAATAAAGAAAATCAATGGCAGGGGGAGGGGAGTCAGAGGGACTAGCTCATAAATAAGTCTGACCTCTGTCCTTGATAGGGTCAGATGTCTCTGCTGTTCTCCAGGGAGTTCCCTCAGCACCAACAAGGCAAAGAACACCCCGAGTCAGCACCTCCTCAGGTGACTCCGCGGATTTTACTGGATTTGATGACGATCCCACAACCCCCGGCTCAGACAAACAGAACTTTGTTCCCATGAGTTTATGACTCTAGCCTGGTTTGGTCTGGTTCACAGTACGTCAGTGTTCCATACATCAGGACAGAGATGACTGTTCCAACAAGATCTAGTACTGAAGTCTTTATTCCCAAAGAAGTGTTTGTAGGCCTATTTCTTTTAATTTTGTGTGTGGGGGGGGGGGGGGGTAGATCATTTATCCACAATAGGGCGATTAACACTCAAATCTTCAAAAGATCTGCAACCATCCTCCCAGTTATTATTTCTGAAAGAACAGCCAGCTTTTTAAGGTTACATGACAAATTCAAATGCAATACTGTCATTTCCACTGCCGCTGGCTAGAATGCACTTTTCAGCTTAAATTACATACCAGCTTCAATTTGTCAGCAGGCTACCTTTCATATCAGAGCGTTCAGAAACGCTGGCTTACTTACAGGTCTGCCTGACTCACAAAAAATAACAAAAAAGACTGTGAAAAGTTGACAGTCGATATGGAAACTTCTGTAGGAAATCTTCAGCTCTGCCTTTAAAAACACATCTGAAAAGCCTGATCTGAAGACTTCCCCAGATTCTGCACACGGCTACAGAGCAGGAGGGAGAAATCCTAATAAAAATGTGCCTCTGCTTTCCAAGCCCATTCTCACACTTTACACCCTGGGACTCCGGTGTTGCATCATATCACTCCTGGACATGCCTCCAGCTCTTAGCACGAACCTTTATACACGTCTGTCTGTCTGAGGCCATCGGCTCAGAAAAAATGTCAAACCAAATGCACCAGGCCAGTTAGTGTTGAAACGGGCAAATCCCAGAGGACTCTCTTCCTGCTTCTGAGTCATGAGTGCCATTGGCTGAGACCAATAAATGGTTGGCTAATCAGAAAGCAAGAAGACACAAAGTGAGGAGCATCTGGCCTTCGGTGTGAAATACACAGTGCAGAGACAATATCCTCTATATTGCCTGTCACCATACATAAATATGGGGAACTGTCGCCATAAGTAAATACAGATATCTGTTGCCATACGTAAATATGGGGACCTGTCACCATACATAAACACGGAGACCCGTCACCATACGTAAATATGAAAACCTGTCACCTTACGTAAATACGGGGACCTGTCACCTTACGTATCCAAAACTGCAGGAAATCAAAGTGAGCCGTCTTCAGAGCAACTCCTTGCCCTGCTTATGCGCAAAATTTTAATAAATATTTGGTGTAAAATAAAACCAGCATGTTTAAAATCAGTATGCCATCAGTAAGACGTATCCTGCCTCACTTTGCACTCTATGGGATGTAGCCTAATCATCCCCAGAGAATGGCTTGTTCTTGTATTCTTTTCATTTGTTTCTAAACTATTTTTTTGGAGGTCAACAGACTTTCAGAAATCATTCTGCTTTCATTTTTGTTGTCAGTACTGCAGTAGTTTTTGTTGAGGTCTAATTTGTTTGCATATGTATTTGAATGTGTCTGGTCTGAGTTCAACTTTGTCAACCCTAAATGAATCAACATGCTGGCTCAACTTGGATACAGTAAAAGACAACAGGCAAGCAACATAAAAAGTACTGTCTATGTAGGCTTATAAGTATCATTCATTCCCGCTGACGCAGTGCTGTCGGACAGTGATGTAAAAAGGTTCAAAACTGGTTAAGTCTATATTTGTGCACAGGCACAGCGGTAGCCCTCCCCTGCCAGAATCAGGACCCTGAGGATCCTCTGTCAGGGGTCGTAACCTCTGACCATTGACAAGCATGCCCAACAAGGCCCAACTGGCCCAAAAGGCTCCTGGAACCCACTTCCTCATCCTATGTAGTTTAATCCAAAGCCATTATGACAGTACCGTGAAAAAAAAAGTGACACCGGCGGCTGCCATAGCAACGTCAGGGCGCAACCGAGGTGATCCCCGGGTGGGAGGTGGACTGGCAGTGAAGCATGAATGTGATCACATTTTTTCAAAGAGACGGGGGGGGGGCGGTAAATGAGAGTTTGGACAAAAAAAATGAAAGGTCAACACTTTTCAGCCCTCTGAGAGTCAATGTGCTCTGGCCTGATGAAAAAACAGCGCATAGAGTTTACCTCAAATGACCTGACTGCAGAGACAACCTGCCAGGCTAACTAAGCCCATATCTGGCATTCTCTCAAACAACTGCATTACATCACTCCAAATATAAAGTTAAGACACTGTGACCTTGGTTCATTAATCAATATGAAATTCTGATTGGAGGACACACAGTACTTTCTACTGGACAGGGATGTGTGCACACATGCGTACACGTACGTGTGCGTGTGAGTGCGTGTGTGTGTTTGCATACGTGCGTGTGTGTGTGTGTGTGTGCGTGCTGGTGTCTCTGTTGCCATCTCCAACAGAACACAGACTAAAGAAAAAGTGCAGTTCAACCTGGACAGGCTACGCATATAAAATATTTAACAGGCTTTCTACACGCCAGGCCCTGGGCGGTGAAGGGTCCAGAATGAGAAATGAAGAATCGATGGGATCTCTTCAGACATACGGGAGTGCTGCGTGAGCCTTGCAAGCTCCACACCTCGCGTTTCCGCAGCCGCCATTCTCTGGGAGCGGGCTAAGGACTCCTGCGGCTTCCTGTGCACCTTTAAACCTGACTCTTTCAATGCTCTTTACGCTAACAGCCAAACAGTCGCAGAGTATGCGAATGGGGAGGAAATCCGTGGTAGATAATGGGAGTTGTGTCTGGTAACACACCCTCAATATCCACAGACTCAGGATCCAACCCCCTCCCCCCCATCAGTCATATTCATGGCCCATTTTGTTTGGGGCAGGGCAGCGCACATATTTTGATGTGTTCCTGCACTTAAGTGCTTAATTTAAGTTACTGATTGGCTAAAGAGTCTCCACACAAACTGGCTGCTGATTGAAAATAAATCGCAACCACCAGACTGCTGCCCACCAGGACTGGAGTTAAACCTGCAGTCACTGCTGCCAATCAGGACTGGAGTTAAACCGGCAGACACTGCTGCCCACCAGGACTGGAGTTAAACCGGCAGACACTGCTGCCCACCAGGACTGGAGTTAAACCGGCAGACACTGCTGCCCACCAGGACTGGAGTTAAACCGGCAGACACTGCTGCCAACCAGGACTGGAGTTAAACCTGCAGACATTGCGGCCCTCCAGGACTGGAGTTAAACCTGCAGACACTGCTGCCAACCAGGACTGGAGTTAAACCGGCAGACACTGCTGCCAACCAGGACTGGAGTTAAACCGGCAGACACTGCTGCCCACCAGGACTGGAGTTAAACCGGCAGACACTGCTGCCAACCAGGACTGGAGTTAAACCTGCAGACATTGCGGCCCTCCAGGACTGGAGTTAAAACTGCAGACACTGCGGTCCTCCAGGACTGGAGTTAAACCTGCAGACACAGCGGCCCTCCAGGACTGGAGTTAAACCGGCAGACACTGCTGCCAACCAGGACTGGAGTTAAACCGGCAGACACTGCTGCCCACCAGGACTGGAGTTAAACCGGCAGACACTGCTGCCAACCAGGACTGGAGTTAAACCTGCAGACATTGCGGCCCTCCAGGACTGGAGTTAAACCTGCAGACACTGCGGCCCTCCAGGACTGGAGTTTGAGACCCCTGGTCCAGGGAAATGGGAAATGGCAGGGTAACGGCAATGTACTAGTCCTCCAGCAACAGACAACATAACTGCCTCAGAATGGGCTGAAAAATACAACCAGGCTTTACATATTTAATTAAAATTAAAGAATATATAGGCTTTTTTCCCCAAAAATGCCCTCTTCCTACTTAGGTAAGAGAGAATTGGGGGCCAATCAGCCAATCCAACTAGGATTCAACAGGATTGGACGGGACAGGATTGGACCTCCCAAATACAAGTGGAGTGTTTGGGGAACACTGGCTAGCACTGTGTCTCCTAATAAGATAAAAGCTTCCCTGGAAACAGAACTCTGACAAAAAATGCAAAATTGCAAATTAATAAGAGTACGTTCAGCCAGTTGAAGGGCTGAAATCCCAAACTGCGGAAACGAAACCTTGGAGAAAAGAATGAACCTCTCTGGCCTATTACGGTTTACCCAGGAAATGTAGCAAAACTAGAGAACGTACATTTAATCAAAAGCACAGAACAAATTGCGAAAATGACAAGAGCTAAGCGTCCGTGGAGAAACTAATTAGCCGTGAGATGAGGCGTGCTGAGGATGCAGTCCCCTTCTGAAGAAACCAAATGAGCTGGGCCATTTTCCACCAAATCCGATTCAATGCTTGGAGAACATGATTTCTAGGGAGGGAGATATGGGGATTAATAACTGTCCTCTTCGCTGTTCTTACTCAAAATGACAGCTGTTCAGCACTGCAACTTACACATATCAGAGTCAATTGATATTAGCTGTCCAATTATACTTGCCTCGGACAATTTAAAAACAGCTCCCACAAAATCTTAATTCAGCAAGACACAAATGATGCTAATTATCCTAAATCTTGCGTCTCGGACTGAACGAGATCAGTGTTTTTGGCATGCCAAAGGGATTACTCGTCTGGAAGCAGATCATCTTTCCGCACCTCTGAGCCATTATCCCGTGATCTGATGTGACCTGAACTGCATTCAATCTGTGAACAATTGGGCCAAAAGGAACACAGGCGGATCGCAGCGCCCTGTTCTAATCGGACAGATTCCAGCCTTTTTCTGCCTCTGAAGTTCTCTCCTATAAGTGCATAGGGAGTTTTGGAGTTCCATGGAAAAGCAGACAATACTGGGCAGGACTGGGAAGGTCTGGAATTGAAGCCGGAATGCTGAACGGCAGTTTCAGGATATTGACCGAGCTTAAAACCGCGAATCCCGCCAAGCTCGCAGACTCGTCGCCTTTTACAAGCCACAGGCCGCCGCCGCGCGGAAATCGTTTCGCGGGTTCTGCTCGGCTTTGTACGGCTACGAAAAGGTGTCGAGAGGAGAAACAAAGATCAATGTCATCTTTTCGAGGAGGGCGCGCTGTGCCTGCTCTAAATCGGGCGAGACGAAACTTTCCGCGGCGACAGAGAATGTTCTGAAACGGAGGACGAGGCGATTAACGGTGATTTAATTAGGCAGGTGCAGCCTGGAGCCTTCACGGATGGACAATACGCTGCCCCACTCCTACACGGAGAGAGAGAGAGATGGGGGAGGGAGAGAGAAAAAGAGAGAGGGCGACAGAGAAAGAAATGTTAAGAGAGAAAGAAAGAAAAAGACAGGGAGAGAGAGAGAGAAAGAAGCAGACTGTCACCAAGGAACAGGATCAACAGGAGGAGGGGCAAGAGAGAGGACAGAGACAGAAAGTGAAGGAGACAGTGAAATAAAGAGTGAGTCAATGCATATGCATCTCAGTTAAATATGGTTGGCACTAGACACATAGCACCACTTGTCAGGGTCATAATCTTTTTTGAATCACTTTTGACACTTTGATGAAAGACAAGTCTTGCTAAATGCTAGGAACGCGTTTTGCTAATAAAATAATAGCCAGTAATTACTTCTGAAGAATCATAATCGTGTGCAGATGGGGTTTCCAATTGGAGGCAGTGATTCAAACCATCTCAACCACTGATCAATAAGATATCACTGCGCTAAAACTTGCCAGAACCAATCAGATAGTGGAAAAGCAATCTCACACATTGTGACCTCCCTTTCTAGGCACTAGAGACAGGACTGACCCGTCAAGGCTGACAGGGCATGGCAGGGCTGGCACACAGGTGCATGGTAAGGCAGAGTGAGGGAACACACACACACACACACACACACACAAAAATCCTGGGGAACTAGCCTTGCTTGTCTGGCTACACCTCTTCACTTTTTGGAAGGTCACCAATATTTTCTATCCAATCACATCAACTTGTGGAAGGTGGGTAACAAGGTTATTCAAACAAGAATTATTACACACAGGGAAGCGCCTGAACACTGAGAGGAGGCGTGCGTCAAAACACCAATGTAACCTGGAACAGCCCCGCGTCCCTCTGAAAGTCTAACCTGGTGGGAAGTCTGGGAACGTCTCTGATTGGTCCATCTCGCTGCGAGGGGCAGAGCAGAAGCTGTGCTCACGGTGAGCTACGCTCCCACACGGTGAGGCCAGGGTATGGCGAGATCTCTCCAGCTGTGACCGTCTGGTTTCCGAGACGACCGAGGAACCACGCGGCGCAACTTGCCACCTTCACAAAACCGTCGTGCCTGAGTTGCGTGGCAGGCCCATTCAGCTCATTAGCCATGTTTCTAAAGTCCTCCTGAGTTCAGGAGATTAACAGCGCCCACCGGAGGGGTCATTTTCTGTCACCCAGCTTGGCCAGATGTATCAATGTTCTTTTACCCCCTTTAAGACCCATTTACATTCATATCTTATGCAGCTGGCAAATCAGCATGTCCCATATAGGTGTTCATCCTTTTACACTTGTTGCAGATTCCAAGCATTTTGACAGAGCTTCTCCTAGCTGCTCTTATATTAGTGTTCCATCAAAACTGACAGCTCTGGGACAGGGCTTCTCCTGACTCCCAAACACCTATTATGGGATGTTATGTGTCACTAGAATATTGGTGATTAAAAGACGACGAACGCTGGATACTTTGCATTCACTGGACAGCAGCGTAGCATAATGGTTTGAGTTCAACTTCAATGTTGTGGGTTTGCCGTTGCACCCTGGAGGAGGGTACTTAACCAACATTACTTTAGCAAATATCCAGCTGCATAACTGCATTGTATGTGAAAACTGTAAGCGCAGTAAGCCATTTTGGGTAAGAGAATTGGTTAAATAGTTATAAAATGTCAATGTAAATGAAAATTAAGATCCAATACCAGCAGAATCTGATCCAGACTACCTACAGATGCAGTTTGAATTGGATCTCAACAAATACGATTGATATCCAGTTTCCTGCAATTAGGCTAGACCACAACATAAATTTCAATGCATGTGGGAGGTGTTCAGAATATATAGGCTATAGGTCACAAAAAGTGTGCAGTGTAAACAGGCCCTGACTAAAATGTGAAGCCATTAAAACTGCTCGGACGCAAACGCTTTATTTAAATCACCTCCCTCACCCCTCCTTCTAGGTCACGCCAAACTGCAGCAAGTGCCCATTTATTTTCCTGCTTTAACAAAACAAGGCTTAACAGCCTTGCTTTTAACAGACAAATAAAATAAAATGTTCCAGTTTCGTTTTTTTTTTTCGGTCCACTTGGAAGGTTGAAGAGGGCTGGTAGACCTTTAATGCATTTCATTCAATTAAAAAAAAACCTGTTGCAGGGAGAGCAACTGCCTTTCTTGAAGAAGTGAAGGGGTGAGGTGGTCCCGATCAGTCTCACCTCTTTTACAGTGACACAAAGCAGCTTTATTGGGCGGGAACAGCACAAGCTCTTTCTACAGCACACAAGTAACAGGGACAATCAAGTCTGTTGGCCTCCACTGTCCACCTTCCAGCACTGACACAGCCAGTTAGCTCCTTAGACGCTAGTCCCTTGAATAAGAGGAAATGCACCACTGCAAACAGCAACATGATTGGTGGTAATTAACAGCTATTAAATCCATTAATCTGGCTTCAGATTGGCAGCACTGAAACACAGTCTGTGCACACGTGTGTGTGTACGTATATATGCACTTGTACCTGTATTCAGCCCATGGGGCAAAATGGGGAAATAACCACCATGACTGGACACAACAATCTGATTTGTCAAGGAAAATTCTTCCATCATAGACACCTGGATTTCAAAGCATGACATAGATTGCATTTCCTGTGTGTTCCTGGGAGACGATCATGCATTTCAGCAAATTCATGAACTGCAATGATGTTGCTACAAGGTGCTGATCAGCAATGTCTGCAATGTAACCACCTGGTCCACACTGTGACTTAATGAGCAGCATGCTTGACTCCTCTAACAAGGATTCTGCACCAAAAAGGCTGGGTTTTTTCTTTTTTTAAAAGAAAAAGTTTTTACAAAGTGACTTTGTGCTGCAGTTGACAACACCTTCCACACCACAACCCAAATGCTGTGGCGTTTACCCTCAGCTCAGTTTCATTTAGCCTATACACAGTTGCTTGCCGATTTCCATTATACCAGAGCAGTAATGGATGAAACTACAGGAGCCACTCTGAAGATGCCTAGCGATTGCAGCATGTGAGCATGCAGAAATCCCACACGATCCTTCAGACGACGCTCAGAGCATGTTTAAAAGCAAATTCAAATCACAGCATCCTGCGATGATTAGACCGTATTAGAAACTTTTCAGAAGAAAAGCAGTTCAGCATAAACTACTGTGTTTTAGTATATTTGCTGATGGTTGTAGCAGGCTCCAAAATTCTACCCATAATGCATCTACTTACTCCTGTATTTTTAACTTCTTGTTATGAAAGCAGTCATTTAATTTGCAAACTGTCATTTTGATGTGGGCTGTGTAGCTCAGGGGTGTCAGGTCTTATCTGAAAACGGTCGGTGTGGGTGCAGGTTTTTGTTTCAGCACAGCAAAAGATAGCCTACCCGATTCTGCTAATCAAGGTCTTGACTGAAGACCACGATTACTTGTTGAATCAGGTGACACAGTGCTTTTGGACAAGATTGGACTCCTCTGGTGTAGCTGAACATTTTAAGATTTTTCCCATGGCGCGCAGGAACTGCCGCCGTGGGCTATGCATGGCAAAGTGTGGTCACTCACTCACACACTCACTCACGGACAACCTTTGAGGGACGTTTTGTGGGACGCATGCGCAGGTGGTGCTTCGTTTAGTAGGATGCATGCGCAGGTGGTGCCAGCGGAACTGAGTTGCGCCGTGGGTCTGGACAGTTCCGTGCTTGTCTTTCCTCACCTCAAGTGCGGTTTTGCCGTTTTGATCTGGACTGGGCTTTAGGCATATAAATACAGCCACAGAGGTTTTCGGTCACCATTTATATGTAACATGTCTCCCACAAACTCAATGCCCAGTGTGACTTTTTACACTGTATCAGGGGAACCACTGAACCATTCCATCCCCCATACACACTTAGCTCTGTTCAAAATCCACACAGACTAAATTGTCTAGTTTTTGGAATAAAAGTGGGACAACTGGGTGTAAAATTACTGCAAACAAATCATTCAAGCTGGAGGAGAGGCATTTTCTTTGTAACCCTGAAATGTATGCTAACGCTATGCTGGCAAAATTCTGGCTTTTACGTGAACGCAGGTGCACAGTGAATGGGGAACGGGCTACTTCTCTCAGCTGTGTTCCCTCAATGCATTACTGTCATCCATCTGCTCTCAAAGTCTCTCATTTGCCACTTTATGGGAATACTTGTCAAACTGCTTGTTTTTTTTTTTCCACAAGCAGCTGGTGAGACCTCTAAAGAGAAACCAATTTGTTTTCCCAACATATTGACATGTAACAGTAGGACACACTACAGAACAGACAGGCTGAATTGTGATTGTCAAACACTTGTAAATACGGAATAAGGAACTTTTCTGTACCCAGCACACTTCCTCACAAATACGGAGGGTATGATGAGTATTCTTCTAAGACAGGGAAATTTCCTTCTTAGTGATGATGGGCACCCCACTTGCCAACAGAGTATGCATGGAACACTGTAGGCCTATTTCATGGTGTGGCTTTGTATTTAGGGCAGTTGAACCGGGTTGAAGTCTGTGGGACCTGGTTTCTCTATTCCAGGAAATCTCTGAATTGCCTGGAGAAAAGTTGTAAACCTAGTGGAGGAGAGGGTGAACATGAAAAGAATTCACTCATTTCAGGTACTTTAGCCTTTAAATCTGTCTGTACTAACGTTGATGTCTACCAAGCTGGAACCCAGAAGTCAATCCATGTGAAGGGTGGGGGGGGGGGGGTTGGGGGGTCCACCAGAGTAGGGGGGGAACTCTGTGAAACCTAGATACCCCTCTGAATCTACCAGTGCTGTCCGATCAGAGGTCAAAACATTTCGCAGATCTCTGTGAAATTAAAAGGGCACTTTTTTCATATAGCCTATTCTATAAATCCTTTTCATTTTAACCTTCATTTAGACCTTAAACAGGTCTAAACATTCTGAAACTTGCGTGATTTAACATGCAAATAAATGCATTAGTTTCACCTTTTTAAAAAAAGGGAACACTGCTGTCTCAAAGACTATAATGTAATATTAGACAAAGGGAACCAGAGTAAACACAAAACACATTTTTAAATGAGTATTTCATTAATTTCATTAAAAAGTTAACAGACACCCATATCACCTAGGCTATTGGAAAAAGTAATTGCCTTAAACTTAACAGGTTGAACCACCTTTAGAAGTATTAGCTGCAACCAAACGCTTGTGATAATTTGATATCAGTCTTTTGCATCACTGTGGACAAATTTTAGCGAACCGTTCTTTGCAGAACTGCTTTAATTCAGACAAACTGGTAGGTTTTTGAGCATAAACTGTTAATTTCTGGCCCCGTTGCAGCATCTCTATTGGGTTCAAGTCAGGACTTTGACGAGGCCATTCCAAAACATTGATTTTGTTTCTTTTCAGCCATTTAGTGGTAGATTTGCTTTTGCGTTTTGGATCATTGTTTTGCTACATAACCCAATTACGCTTCAGCTTCAGCTCACGAACAGACGA
The DNA here is from genome assembly GCF_013347855.1 of Anguilla anguilla. Lineage (NCBI taxonomy): Eukaryota > Metazoa > Chordata > Actinopteri > Anguilliformes > Anguillidae > Anguilla > Anguilla anguilla. Next base: position 26,638,037 of record NC_049207.1, read on the forward strand.
TCAGACATTCTCCCAAAGAATTTTCTGGTACAGAGTAGAAGTCATGGATCCTTCAATAATGCCAAGACTTCCAGGTCCCAAGGCAGCAAAGCATCCCCACATCATCACACTACCACAACCATTTTGACTGTAGGTATGATGTTCTTACCGTGAAATGCTACATTTGCTTTACACCAGATATATAATGGGACCTGTCATCCAAAAAGTTTCACTTTTTACTCATCTGTCCATCGAAAATTATGCCAAAAAGCTTGGGGATCATCCAGGTGTTTTTTGGCAAATATGAGATGAGATTGATGTTTCTCTTGGTTTCAGCCTGGCTCCTCTCCCATGAATACCATTTTTGCCCAGACTCGTTCTTATTGTGGATTCATGAACACTGACCTTAGCTGAGGTGAGACAGGCCAGAAGTTCTTTGAATGTTCTTCTGGGTTGTTGTGCCTTTCACCACTGTTCTCAGCATTCCCCATTTTGAGATAATCGCTCTCAGTGTGGTTCAGAGGAGTCCCAGAGCCTTAGAAATGGCTCTGAAACCCTTTCCAGACTGATATATTAATACACTTTTTTCCCCTCATATATTCTGGGTTTTCCTTTGATTTTGGCATAATATGCTAGTAGGAACTTCATGGTGACAACTTCACTCTGATGGTAAGGTTCAATATGAGAGAGGTTAAGACTCAACAGGGATGGATAATCAAACCTGGCTGTGTCCAATCAGCTGAATCTAATAATCAGATCTAAGATCTCAAACCATTCAGTGTAACAACTACACGATAACAGAAATTATCAGGAAGGAGGAAAATAATTTTTCACGGCACTGTACCTTCTCTTTTAGTCACCACTCAAGAATAAACCAGAATGCTGGAGAGGCTCATCCTAATACAACAACACTCATGTTGAATAACCTGTTCTTTACTGTTTTTTCTCCGCCTAAACTGGCATCTAGAAATGCTGCCAACAGCCAGGAAATGCCAAACTTTAATGCTGGCAGTCCGCATTAAAGCAGTGTTTGCTTGAACGAGTCATTTTATAGTTTTTGGTATACACAACCATTTTTGTGACACACAAATGTGAAACATTTCACATCTGCAGTCATCTATTCATCGCCTTTGGACACAAACGATTCCTCAGAATTCTTTGCTTTGTAAAACTCAAGGAAATGCAAAGACCTATGAGGTCGGAATCCACTTGAACATCGGACACATATTTTACCTGTCCAAGCACAATCCTCTGAGCAAAATGTATTGCGGATAGCGCCAGGTTCAGCTCAGTCAACATGCACCCAATCTGTCACATTTCCAAGCTCATATATCTGATGTGTGTTGGGTTCTTTTTTCCTACGCCAGTTGTTAATGTGCACACACGCACGCACGCATCACAATCCCCATCTTTTCAGCCTGTTCCCAAGAGGCAGAGCATATGACCTCCTGTGTCACAGGGAAGTGGTCTTAAGAGGAGGGTCTGCAGTCAAGGTGAAAACAGGACACCCATGTGTCACGCACGCAATCTCATCGTCAGGTAAACTACCACTGTAAAAGGCATCAATATTTTCAAGTTATGCCACTCTAATTTTTTAAAATCTTTTTGACAGCTCAATTCACATACAAATTTCCAAACCCCTCTGAACTGCTAGTTGCTCACAACAACTTAGTGTCTCTATCCAGTGTCTTGGAAAACAGATTTCGCTCACACATATCACAAAGTTTATCCACTTACTCTGAAATACTCTGAAAGTACATTCCTGTACCAAGAGCAGCCAACCACTCAACAGCAGATCACTTCCTCTGGAATTGTCCAGTGTTGGGAAACAGGACAAAGACTGACCCATTTCAGGATTTTGTACAAACCTTTGTACCTAATCATTTAATTAGCTCAATCATATGTTGATCTAACATTTGTATAAGCACTGGCTACAGCCACAGACTTTAAGTATATCCTAAAGGTTTTACTGTGCTCAAGTACAGGAATGAACCAATGTAGTTTACAGAGCTGTCAAAACTAAAACTAAGGCAACTGATTGGATTTAAATCAAACTGTAGCCTATGCAGACTGGTCCTCCAGGAACGAAGCGGGTGGGGGGCAATAGTTGGAAAGACATGGCTGTTTTACAAGGTTCAGGCCAGGGGTAAAATGTGAATTTAGCCTGCTAACACTTTCACCACTGAACACGGTCACATCTGAATGGGAGCGGATCTATAACGTATAGGGTCACATCTAAATTGGGTAGCGGACGGTTTTCCCGAAGCTATCAAACTGCCTCAGCCCGAAGTGTCAATTCAGGAACATAGAACCTAGCGTGTTCCGTTTCCCTCATTTCGTTTAGCCGTTTTGGCTATCCTTACCCCACGGGTCATTATCACAAGTTTCTCTGTCGCTAAGCAAGTGGCTGCTTTCATTTATTTTACTCGCCGGTGGGAATAACTTGTAGACTCGATTAATCTAAAACTAATGAGGACAGGGAGACTTTATACGCTTAACTGAATGGAGAAAATGAACAACCGCTTGAACTTTTTATGTAGGCTACTTAAAATTAACGTGGCCTCGGCTAAACCCCCGGGCACCCACCACGAACTTCCAGAGTCCGAAGGGGTTACTGGTAGACTGTGGAATCCACGAACATTTTGGGCTAATGAAAAATGTGTTTCTCTCGTATAAAACTGCACTTATGCAAATGAAAGAAAGACGTTAAGCGTGCACGACCACGCTCCCGTTCTGCAGAACCTGCAATGGCCGTCCCTTTAACCTACAACCACCAAATCCTGCACTTTTCGGTGAAAAAGATGACCCCAATGTATAACTGCAGGGCCCGGTGTCGCCATACACGTAAAGCACCACCACACAGCCACATACAACAACACGCAGAGCATGCACATACCACCAAGCGGAAAAGACACAGGCTATATGCTACAATAAAAAATGAAACACTGTATGATTATCCACTGTAGCGAACCAGAACAACCCCGCGTCCAATTATCTACTCGGTTCCCGTTAAGTGAAAGAAACTGACCTGTTCGCAAGCTGAGCAGTTCGTTGGATATTGGGTTGAATCCGAGTTAAATCCACTTTCAGTAAAACAAAGAGGCGAAAATGTCCGGGCAATCCCGAAACAGACCGAACAACCACCCCGTGTGTACTACAGAGCGCATGCTCAGCACAGGGATGAGGTTTTAATGAGTGTAGAGGCGGAGACAAGTAACAATGAATTTGGTGCCGGTTCCGTACAGTTCGATCAGTCCGTAACTATTTATGGCGATAACGTAAAATGTTGCAAGTCCAACAATGGGTTAGAATAACATCAAACCGCTTTTAAACAACAAGAACGTGTATTATCTATTAACCATATACTAAATTACTAGGTAATACGTGGGCTTTAACAATAATGTTACTTTGTAAACTGCGTACTATTATATATTGGCCACTTATCGATCTGGTGTTTCTTTCGTTCTACGCGACTTTGACTGACAATAATTAAAAAAACAAAACGAATGTATTACATTTATAGTATTGTGGGTTGCTCCCCCATCTCTCTCTCTCTCTCTCTCTCTCTCTCTCTCTCTCTGTCTCAGCATATCACTGTCGCGCGCATAGGTACATACGTGCGAACACATTTAATTACATTACATTCATTTAGCAAACGACTTACAAGCAAGATACTCTAGATTTCTAGATACTCATACACATCAATCTCCATCTGTAGTATATATCCATCCAACTAGCTATGTACTGTAAATCCACAGATACATAGATTTAGCTTTTCTGTCTACTCCCGATATGATAACAGAGGCTATTGGCAGGGCTGGTGAATACGATCGGGCATTCCAAATGTGTACAGAGGAGGGGGAGGACAAAAAAGAGGAATGGCACAAGTGTACTGAATCACTTAGAGTGGTTCACAAACTGAGTCAGGATCAGGTCTCACTGGTGACTTGCACGTGTTAGATGTTGTGAGATGACATTAATAAAAAGTTAACTTACTGTACGGAGTATAAATTCCATTAATGATCACACCATTGAAATTAGAAGCTGCACTTGTTAAATACACTGCAGGGTGCACAGGTGGTTGCATACAAATGTGTGCATCAAGTCAAAATGAACACTGTTGAAACTAGAAAATAACAGTGAAAAGTGCAGGGGTGTTTATCTGTTGAATATTCTGTTGAGTCAGGCAAGTAGTTATCGAGTGAAACTAGTGTCTCATGCAGCATTCTATAGAGAAGGAGTTCAAGGCAAGAGGAGCCAAGGCTGACATTGTGTTTGGCTATATTTTAAGCAGGGATTGGGTGACAGCAAATTAATTTGCTCAAGAATAAGTGGGTCTTACATTACATTACAGACATTTAGCTGATGCTCTTATCCAGAGCGACTTACATTGTATCTAATTATACAGCTGGATATATACTGGAGCAATGCAGGTTAAGTATTTTGCTCAAGGGTACAACAGCAGTGTCCTACCGGGGAATCGAACCTGCGACTTTTAGGTTACAAGACCAACTCCTTAGCCATTATACTACACTGTCACCCACAGTCCAAAAACATGCAGGTTAGGCTATTTGGTGGTGCCATTCCTGCCTCTTGCTTAATGCATGCTGGGATAGGTACCAGCCCCTCGTGACCCTGACCAGGAATAATTGGGTTAGAAAATGGATGGGTGGAGAAATGATAAAGAGCAGTTTGGTCTACTTAGTACTACTTCAATTATGGGGGAGCAGGGGGAGCTCCGCCCCGCAGAAAGAGAGCTGAGGTCCCTCAAAAAAGTCCTCCACTCCACTCCACTCGCAATTTCACAGGCCCCACCAAAAAGCCAGAGGATAATTCAAATCCTGAGCAGGCTAATCATATCTCTTATGTGAAGCAGCTTGTGAGGGCTGCAGTTCAAAGCATGCAGCAGTTCTACCACCATTACACTCAGAAAGACTGTGTAGTCATGCCCTAGAGTGGAAATTCAGACAGGCAGACATATACTGATCATAATCTTCACCAAAAAAAAAAACAATTGAGTAAGATTATCATTTCACAAATTGACTGTCAGGATGCTCTCCATTGTTAATTTGACTGTTTGTTCAAATCATCAGGAAACACAGGAAAGATTAACTCATAATAAGATCATAATTTTTGTTTTTTGTTTATTAAGATAAGATTGAAAGATAAAAATGTTTGTAAATGTTTGATTAATTTGTTCTTCGTCCTTTGGGTAATCTACACCTGTACCCTATGGGGTATACCAATACTCACAGAACATCCAAAATGTCTTCATTGAACTCTGGGATCTCTTCCCATGGGTAACTACAGCCCAAAGTACATGGTTGCAAATGTTAAACTGAACTAATTTAAAGGGTAAAAACAGCCCTAATGTGTAAAGGTTGTGTATCAGTGTGTGAAATGGCACCTATACCACAATGAAACACAAGGTGATTTGGTGCGTCAGGCTTACTGTACAAATTACATTTACTTACCGATTACCCAAAAAATGCACAGCATATGTGTATGCACAGCTCTAGTCCCACGCTGTGACACGCTGCATGCAGTGATAACATTGGCAATACAAACACACTGTAATCTTGGGCATTACATTTGATTATGTACCCTGTTCTAATGTCACTCCATCTGATCAGAAAGCAACTAAAAGCAATAAAAAGCCTTAAGTGTTCAACATCAGAAAAGACTGTTTTCACTCAAGAAATTTTTATTTATTTATTTATTTATTACTCTAAATTGCTCGTAGGTATGAATGTGTGAGTGAATGGTGTGTGTGCCCTGCGATAGATTAGTGACCTGTCCATGGTGTATTCCTGCCTCTCGCCCAATGTACGCTGGGATATATATTTATTTATTTGGGGTACTGAAAGTGCAAGTAACTTTATTTGCTGTATATTTGCATCACAATCAAGTTACTGTGAAGAGTAACGTAGAATGTGCAGTAACATTCTCGGTGCAGATAGCTTGAGCGAGCTTTTTCAAAGTGCAGATGACGTGACGGCAGTGAATTATGGCAGTGAGTAAATTCACCAGCCTATCAATGTATTTCACTCTGTTCATAGCAGCCGGGCAATTGGATGTTGACTTTTTGAAACTTCAAGCATTTGCTATTGTTGCTACAGATGTGCGTGTTATTTAAATCTTTTCCCACTGCTGCCCATGAGATCTATTCATTAATTTAATAAACTGATGTTAAATAATTCCGTGCTTTCTTCTGCTTGTTTTCCATGATTTTAAACAACTTTTCCGTGACTAACACCCAGCCTTACTGATCAGTAATCTGGTATTTTCCCAGATTTAGAATTCACCAGAAATTATCATTTCACAGTTGTTACTAAAATAATTCTAACAGGGGGGACATTCCCCCAATATTTAAACTAAAATTACACCCTTGTTATCATTTTGCACAGTAAATTTACTGAAATGATTGTTTTAAGCTGCTCCACCTTTGTTTTGTTTCATCAAAAAAGGCCATCAAGGCTGAAGGAGCATATGAGGAAGCGTATTATACCCCGGCTTTATTCCGATCATTATGAACTTGATGACAACGTAAATAACGGTAACGTTAAGGCCAGTTCAGATCAATGATTCGTAACAAGACAAAACGGTTTCAGAATGTTACAGAGAAAATTGCAGCGGTGTGAACTGATTAGTTGCAGAGCGTCTGAAGCCGTTGCCTGGGGTCTCAAAAGACCCACCTTGTCAAATCGCCAAGTGCAGTTTTAGAACGTTTACAATCAGACGTCTTGGAATTTTGCAAGTTGCATCCAGTCTCGTTGCGAATCATTGATCTGAACTGGCCTTTAGTTAGCTACACTGCAACGTTGCACAAGGTAGCATTGCATTCGAGAGACAGTTTGCGAGGTCGGTACCAGTCGGTAGCGTTAGCTAACGTTTTTTTATAATTGTTAGCTGACAGTAGATTGTGTTATTTACATTCGCTAGCTAGCTAACGCAACGTTACCTGATATGAGAGATGGATACTGTGCGCAACGTCGTCTAAACTAATGTTGCCTTTCTTGACATGGTCCAGTAGCTAGCGTTAGCTGTGCAAATAGCTATGTAATTTAGTAACGTTACATTATCATCAAATGTAATACGAAGTCTACATAAACAAATAATATGACCTCTCATGTTACACAAAAACTTTTTAGTGTTCCATAACCGTCCCCCCCCAACCCCCTCTCTGTTATTGTAACGCTGGCAGACACCGGAAAAAACAGTACGCCGCTCACACACAAGTGAGTTGAAGAGCGTGCCTGTTGCGTTAGCACCGCCTACCCTCTCTGGCGGACCAACCACTGATGGGTGATGGAAAACGCGTCACTAACTATGCGCCGCTTGTGATTTTTTGCCAGGAATGTCGCCACAGACACCCAGTTCTTTAATCATAAATAATGATAATAATAATAATAATAATAATAATATAAATTAATATAATAATATGCTTAATCACCATTGTTTTACCTAATTTGGCTATAGATAGTGACTTAACAGACATTTATTTTAATGAAAATCTTTGAGATTATTACTTTAAGTAGCCTATATTCAGGCTAAATATGTAGACTGGCCAATTGTTACTGTTAAACAAATGTTGCACTCAATCAATGTCAAATACACAATCAAAATGACTTATCCAGAGTGTTACCACCCTGAATCCCTAACCATTAAACCACACCGCACTGCAGGATACAGGATAATCAATGACTACTGCCCACATTAGTTAAATGGAGACAGTAGCCACTGGCAGGCTCTGCTGACATGGCAATCTGTGCCACTCGGCCAATCTAGCCAGGGAAGCTAGCATTACATACATTTTAAAACGTTTATTTTGTTGTATTAAGTCATAGATGCATGCAAACTCCAGAGTGGGGCCAAATGTTATCTGTTACGAGTTGAATTAACAAGTTGAGTTAAAACTGAACATTTTACTGTTTATGAGCATCATATTTAAAATCGAATTATTATTCTCTTTGGGTAAAACCAATTTTTTTAAAAGTACCTAAATAAAATATGGAGGTGGTGATTCAGTGCCTAGGACCACAGGCCACTGGTCCTGAAGGGCCACAGTAACTGCTCTTGTGTTTCAGCAGACGGTTCATTGATTGTCAATGATTGGCAAAAAGGTCAATCCAGTCTAAACCAAGGTCTAAACTGGCTGCTTTATCACAATATTGCAACATTTTTCAATTAAATGTTTTTTTTTTTTTTTTTTAACTGTGAGAGGTGGCAGTGAAAAACACACAAAGGTGTGGGGAAAAACAGGACCCAGTCTGGGCCAGAAGAGCTGGGTGTTCTCCTCACACTGTTGAATACTTCTTCAAAATATACACTTCACAGAGTCTGATGCAACTGGATTTATTGCAGGTAATTCCAAGATAACATGCAAGAACCCGGGCTGATCTGCACATATCAATACAAACTGTCTCAAAGCATTCCACAAGACACTTCACAGAAAACACATAAGACGCACACACACACACACACAGACAAGACACACACACACAGACATACGAGACATACAAGACATACAAGACATACTCCCCTGGGGCCGAACACTCCCTTTTATCCTATCTTAGCTCCTCCTGTTGTGGAGCTCAAGCTTGGACTGTCCCTCATGCTTACATCATTTTACTTTACTCTTTTCCCACACATCATTGTTTCTCATTTTTCAGACACCATTATTTCCCAATTGTCGGACACCATTATTTATCAGCCCCTTCCTTCCTTATTTTTAAAAAAATGATAGTCTTCGTCTCCCACTTGAATCTCCCTCCCCCTTCTATCATTAATCACATATTCTGACAACACATTTTCAGAAGCTTCCGTTAGTTCCACACATATGCTTGTATACAGCTTAATTAGCAGGGCGAGAAATTATGTGTGTATTACGTGTTTGTTCTAATCGCACCTATTTTAATATGACGCGCTTCCCTGCTGCCGGTTGTTAATCTTATGGCTAAGGTCGACCTTGGTCCACCTGCATCCTTCCTCTTTTGCTAGCCGGATGATACGTCAGGGAGGAGACAGTTGGTGCTCATTAATACATTCCTTTCCCATATACACTGGGCCTGTGCTCTCTAACTACATATCTTTCCCAATGCAATGGGCTTGTGTTTTTTGAGTACATCAATATTTATTTCCCACAAAGGTTATGGCCACTTTATTCAGCATGGAAGCAATTCGTGTAGACCAGCCTGTGTTTTTCTCCAACCACTCCAACTGCAACCCCAGAAAATTGAATGGGCTGTGAATCATTATTCATTTGACTGTTCTAATCCTGAGGGGTTATTTAGTCAGTTAAACCACATTGTTCCAGAAATAGGCTGTAGCTATGACAACAATGAAGAATAAATGTCCAATTGTTTGCATCATATGACTTTTAATCCGTCAGATCAACTAACGCTTTCATTTTTGTAATGTGCTATAGGCAAATGATTTCTTAAGACAGAGGTTACCTTTCTTGTGTGATTACAATATCGACTAACGATAACTGTTCATTGACTCAATCATCTAATCAAACATGCATTGTGTTAAATTATAGGGAGATGCCTGTGCGACTTTTAAATCCTGTTTCCAACCATTGATCAAGAGACTGGCTTTATAAAAAACAGCGTTGGATCCCATGACCGATATTAATAGTGAAGTCCTGTTCTAGACTCTCCCAGCGAACACTGAACACGGCAGGCACTATGACTTTGAAATGAATCCCGCTTGGCGAGACAAAGAGGTTTTTTTGCCATAGTCACACGACAAGAGCAACCTCCGCGCTCCATTCAGTTTAATACGCGAGGACTGAGAGTTCGCTTTGCTTCCTGCCCTGCATTGCGAAGCCGGTCGAGCCATATGGAAATCAGAAAGCCTTTTACTTTGCCAATGGAATTGGAGTAAACTTCTTAAAATTACACTAGGTACTGGATAGACGTAATGGAACAAGATTATATTTATTATTTATTTTAATAGTTTTTACAAATAAAAGAAACCCCCGCATTGTTTTCCCCCTTTTCTCAAATGTTGGTGGACTCGGCGAGGCTCAAGTAATGGAAATTAATTGGGATCTCGGCCCCGAAGAAGTTGGTAACAATGCCGATCCCAGCCAAGAAACGAAGAACCTTTTGGGGGGTTTCAAAGTTTACAAGAGGAGGTGGTTCATTCTGTCAGTAGTCTGCATGCTGAATTGTTCAAACGCAGTGGTAAGTAGCCACTCTATTCACCGATCTCTTTTCACCGATCTAAGGTAGTAAAGTGAACTTGAAAGCTGGAGAACAACTTACCAACATGGTTAAATTAGGGCGTGTATGAGTTATATGTTTGTCATGTGTTTCCTTTGGTGACTCATGCGTGCGATAGGGTCGGCAGATTTAGAATTTGTTAAAACCGGACTACACAGTAAAATGTCGAGTGTTACTTCAGTTTTTAGCAGATATATTTATTCTGCGTCTGCCAAAAAAATGTAATGTAACGTAATGTATAACATTTGGTCCCTCATTCCAGAGTGGGACGAAATGTTATCCGTTAAGAGTTGAATGAACACTGTTGGGAGTTAAAATAACACTGGACATTTTACTGTGATACATGCTGTTCAGCTGGAAGTGAATCGCGTACGAGATCGGGCGGTGTTGCAGGAGAGGGGGAGGAGAGAGAGAGGTCAGGCAACGACAGAGAAAGAGAGGTCTGTGTAATATGAAATGACCATTTCAATGACTATATGATTGAAAAACAGTATTAATTTGGTTATAAATAAACCAACATCTTGTTTTTATAATTAGCGAATGTCTATTTAAATGCATCTCTTTGCATAAATTGTTAAACTTAACAGAAAATGATACATTGGTGCTTGCAGCTGAATGTGGATCTTACTGACTTGGCAACCATTTCAAGACAACTGGGCTGAGGAGTATTATCAGCTAAAGTATGGTGTGAACTCGCCACTTAAGCCCAATTGCGATTTTCTGAAGCTAGCTACGCTACCCAAAGACACAGTCGGCATTCCAGTTAATGCCAAAGGTGTTTGGTGTGGTTGTCATTGTCATTGTATGCTGTAGCATTAAGATTTTCCTTCACTGGAGCTAAGGGGACTAGGCCAAACCATGAAAAACAGCCCCAGACCATTATTCCTCCTCCACCAAACTTTACAGTTGACACTATGCATTTGGGCAGGTAGCTTTCTCCTGGCATTCACCAAACCCAGATTTGTCTGTCAGACTGCCAGATAATGAAATGTGATTCATCACTCTAGAGAACACATTTCCACTGCTCCACAGTTTCCAATGGTGGTGTGCTTTACACCACTCCAGACAACGCTTGACATTACGCATGGTGATCTTAGGGTTGTGTGTGGCTGCTCGGCCAAGGAAAAACATTTCACCGCTTCACGACTGAGCGGTTGTTGTTTCTAAATATTTCCACTTCAGAAGAACAGCACTTGCAGTTGACTGGAGCAGCTCTAGCAGGGCAGCAATTTGACTAACTAACTTGTTGGAAATGTGGCATCCTAAGACAGTGCTGCGTTGAAGTCATGGAGCTCTTCAGTATGACCCATTCTACTGCCAATGTTAGTCTATGGTCATTGCATGGCCGTATGCTTGATTTTATGCAGAAGGGGTGTCCACATACTTTTGGCGTAAGAAAGCTTTCTATGCACGTAAAGATGTAAAGATGTACTTTGCAAGTTTCACAATGGTAATATTTACATCATCAATGATAAATAAATGTTTTAATTGCATTTCCAAATGTCTTATGAGGTTAACCACTACCTTGTACATTACTTAGTTAAAAATGTAGAATATCAATAACAAAGCTATCTTTGAAATATATTTTTATATTTAACTTAGTCCTGCCACCAGCGCCTTTTGCTGTCGTATGCGTTGAAAAATAAGATGCTTCAGTGTGGTTAATGCTTCAGTGTGGTGACATTTTCAGAAACCAAGTGAATGAAAGTTTTTTTATATAAGCATAGGCCTTCTTAATTTGTGTGCAATTATCTGCCAGGCTTCCTCACTCAGTTTGGGTGCTCTTGCTGTGTTTTATTTGCCAGTTAGGATTGCTTTCTTTTGATGAGTTCTTGATCTTTAGAGGTGAAACAATATTCCCTCTCCAGTGTTGTGAAAATGTTGTGATCTATAACCTCAAAAAAATTAAATAAAAATAGGTTACATTATGAGTATTACAAAATACTGCTTGAGCGGGTGCACACAGTTATCTGAGATGATTCAGTCCTAGAATAACAAATCAAATTGTAATTCTTATTTGTGAAACGATGTAAACCCAAATTTAATTAATGAGATAATTTGATAAGATACGCATCAAATTATCCTGGACTGTTTAAGTGATGTACATGAAACAGGGCCCTGCTCTCTTAATCATGTGTGTTTTTAATGTTCTTATTTCCCTAGTTACAGAGTACTGACACACATATACACACACACACACACACATGCTCATACACACAAGCACACGCAAACGTACACACGCACACAAACATGCTCACGCAAGTTTCTCTGGACATTTTCCCCAGGGAGAAGAGTCTGCACAGCTCATGTGATTCGTGCAAGTACCTGTGACTGTCTGTTATGTAACACAGCTAGAAAACGTACAGGTAGACCCTACTCCACGCATGCCACTTACTGAACCTGCTGCGTGAAGTTGGTTAACATTTAGTGTCGAGTGCTGCCAGCTTTGGTGTGGAACAGCTGGCCGTTTAAGTCGCATGCTTTACAACAGAAAGAAAGGAAAAAAACGCAAGGCCTGGGCTGACTTTTGGGTCCAAAAAGCAGCCATTGTTTGTTCATACAATCAGGCTGTTTTCATTCATTAAATCATCAGGCACCAGGCCCAAATGTAGATTGTGGTCTGTAGTGACTATATATGCATGCACATTTTTTGTTTGTTTGGTTTTTCTTTCAACCGTAAGTTGGTTTGGTTTTTCCCTGGGACCTTTGTACTTCCTTCTCAGGCCCGGTGTAGCTTTGTAACGGGGTAATTTGTGTTTTTCCCACATGCATGCATTATCACATGAAAACAACATGCATGTATTCTCGTGAAACCAGATAATTTGCTAGAAGAAACATTTCAAGATTTGCAGAAAAACAGAAGCATTTGGAAAGAATGCAATTGAAAAAAATCCCAGATCACATCTGCGCATGTTACATCTATCTCAAATTCATATTATGAGGTTTAACAGGCTGATTGTGTTACTGTAATAAGGCTTTGCGATGTCATAATGAATCTCAGGATGTAATGGGGCTTTGTGATGTCATAATCAATCTCAGGATGACTGAAGAAGTGGTCTGTGGATGATGCTTAACATAATTATAGTCAGTGAAAATGTCATTAGAGGGTCTCCATCTGTTCTCAGAACTGAAGCTTTCAATGTCCAAAAAGTGTGACAGTTTATTGTTGGACTAATCTTTTGAAGAAAGTGGTGTTGTGGTCATAATGACCTTTGATAAAAGCGTGATTTTATTTTAGGAAATCACTGGCTGTAGTGCAGTGTGTAAGGTTTTTAAGATAGGGGCTGCAATTGCCAATTGCATTAGTTAATATTAACTTGTATAAACTGATAATATTTTTTTAATGTTGCAAACTAAGTAAATTGAAAATGTGTTAAAACTGTTTGCTGTGTAAATGGCTAATATGTATGGAAGTTGTAAGCTGATGTAAATTGTATAGATTAAGGGCATCTAGCTAAAGCAGGCAAACAATTTGCCTTTGTTTCCCCTGGAATAAACACAGGAAGTACTAGTGGGTGGTTTCCCAGGCCAGTGGTACTGCAGAATACTAAATGGTGTCAGATGGACACTGAGCGTGCCCAGACCCACCCTGACCCTGCTGGTCTTCTATGACATCACATACTTCCCTAGGTTCTTCCCTCTAGCACAGCTGAGCAGTGTTTGTGGTCATTATGTGGTCACATGAGCGCAAATTACAGTATCACATGAGGACTGGCTGTCATTTCCTCCCCTCCGCCCTGCAGAGAAGTGCTGAGTGCTGTGAGGCAGGGCTTTGTGACTCTGGGTCACTGTTTGGAATATGCCATAGGTTTAGTTTCTGTTTCAACATCGGGGGAGAGACAAAGGACACAGCTCATATCAAGGCCATGTGCAGATTTTCCAGTGGGCATGTGCTAAAAATCATGGGGTGTGCTGGGTGGGGTATGCGGTCTGCCGTATGGGGTGTGCTCTGCCCCGTCCCCCTGCAAGTCTACACATATGACCAAGAAATCGTTTTTACTTTTTTTTTTTAAACTTAATATTTAACTTTGGGGCATGTGCTTTAATCAAGTTTTATGACTAAAAACACCTTCAGATTAGATACCTGGTAGTCTTGGTCTGTTTTCAACTGTATTAGCTAGATGCCTGGCCTATATCAGCAGAGTGATCTTTGCTGTTGTGATTTAAATTAAATGTATTTCCCTTCATTTTTATGTTGACAGAGAACCCAGGTTCCTACGGGTGAGATTAACTCGTTCAACTTTTGTGTAAGATTAGCCCGTCCTATGTGAGATAATCCCCCCCCACCCCCCCTCCTGTGTGAGATTAATCCCCCCCCCCTTCTTTTCCTTCCCCCAGATATGGCTGAGTTTTGCTCCAGTGGCAAATCTGACAGCCAGGTATCTAGGGGCCTCCCTGGACCAGGTCAACTGGCTGTCCCTGGTCTACATGGTGGTGGCTGTACCCTTTTGTTTTGTCACCACGTGGATGTTGGACACCCTGGGACTCCGGATCTCAGTGAGTATGGGGGGCTGCGGGAGGAGGCATGGGTTCAAATCCTGAAATGATGCACATTTTTCCTTTTCTCCTCTTTGTACATGCTTTGAGCTTATACTTGGTGTGATTTATGTTACTATGAGGTGCAATGATGGATATTTGTTCTGTAGGTGTGACTTTACAATGCCTTTTGTTATATTTGCAAATAAAAATCAATTTATAAATAAATATGCTGCCATAAAAATAGGCTGTCGTACTTATGCATGCACCAGTTTTTTCTTTTTTTTAACTGATCTTCTTTGTGTAGTAGGACTATGAAAACTGATCTTCTCATTTTATTTTTTGCAACCTGAAAACTTGCAAACCTGAACCATCTTTTCTGACTTGTGAGCCACACACCACTGTAAACAAAACTTGTGTGCACAGAATAAATAAATAAAGAATAAATAAGTATGGTAGGCCATTTCTGCAAGTTGACACAGAGTAGTTCTACTATGCAACTAGATATTTTACCATTAATTTCCATAGCTAATATAGCTAGGGGTGAAACAATAAGAGAAATAATAAACTAAAATAAGAAAATGGCTGCTTTTATCATCACGTTGGTGGCTATCTCTAAACCTTGCTGTTTATCTTAGAAAGCATGACAGCCTACTGAGCATGGAAGAGATGGAAAAGGTGTTGTTCACAGACTGAGTCTTTGGCTCAGGCTACAAAGTTTGAGAACTTTGTAATAGGCTAGAAACGAGTAGCCTATGTTTCTATGAACAATGGTTGTGGTAGATGATTTGCGTGGTGATAACTGGTGGTACCCAAACTGACCTAATTTGTCGGTCAGTACAAATGCAGCCAACTCCAGACTTCCTTTCAATAATTTAATTGGTGTTATTTCACCGACATACACCATAACAAAACAAATTGTGCGAGCAAGGACGGTCTGCTCTCGCAACTTCGCTAGCTACAAATGAACAAATTTGGTCCATGTGCAGTGAGACAGTAAGTCAGTGGAGGGATAAATCACGCAGTGCATGCGCAGCAGGGGATTTTACACAGCTGCCCCCCAGATTCGTGTAGTCCCAAGTATGCAATAACCTAAAAGTCCCTGCTGTGCTACTGGGGGCTTCTGTCTCAATCATCGGGCATCTTGGGGAGCTCAATCAGCTTGGCAACTGCACACTTGTAGGTGCTAGCTTTGATGTGCACCTCAGCGCTCCGTATCTTGCAGTCATCGCTGGGGAAGATGCGTGTAACATGTCCGGTGGGCCAGAGGGCTCTCGGAAGCTGTGAGTGGATGATCACAACGACTCGCCCACGGCGAGGTCAGGAGTGTTGTTCCGCCACTACTGGCGAAGCTGTAGACTGGGGAGGTTCCTGTGGGTGAACCGACCCCAGAAATGTTCAGCGAGCACTTGGCTATGCTTCCAGCGGCGACGTCCCAGAAGATCACGGGAACCATAGACGGCCTGCGGAAGGAAGGAGCCTCGCCGCCCCATCAACAACAGATTTGGTGTGATGAGATTTGGGTCAGCTGAGTCAGATGACTCATACCCCAGGGGCTTGGAATTCAGGATCCCCTCTACTTCAATGAGGACGGTTGACAACATCTCTTCTGAGTCCTTGAGGACGACATGGAGGGAGGTCTTTACAGATTTAATCCCCCGCTCCTAGACTCCACCAAAGTGGGAGGTGAGAGGGGGATTGAACTTGAAAGCAATGCATTGCTTTTCCAGCTGTTCCTGGAGGGTTGGTTCGAGGGCCGTGAAGGCTTCCCACAGTTCCCTTTCACCTCCGCAGAAGTTCGTGCCTCTGTCACACAGGATCTCATAGGTCTTGCCTCGTCTTGCTATGAAGTGACGAAGGGCTTACAAGAAGGAGTCGGTATCCATACTAGGGAGCAGGTCGAGGTGGACCCGCCTGGTGGTAAGGCATTTAAACACTATGCCCCATCGCTTTTTGTGTTGCCTTCCTAGCCTAACTGTGTACAGGCCAAAGCAGTCTACCCTGGTAGACGAGAAAGGTGGTTGGTTGAGTCTATGTCATGCGGAATGCGGGTCGGCCATCTTCGAGACCACAGGAGTGCGACTTGCAACTTCCAGCATTCCAGATACTGCCACTGATGCTTCTTGATTGGTTGTCGGCTGCGGAGAATCCAGTTGGTCCTCCTGATCTCGGTGAAGACTCGCTTGGGCCCTGTGTTCAGTAGGCGGTCATCATTATCCTGCATAATGAGTTGCGTGATTGGGTGATCCGGTGCCAGGACAATGGGATCACCCAAAATTCATAGCTCAGTCAACTCTGATGCTGGTTTTATAGATAGGTGAACTGAACAAAAGTAACTCATACAGCACAAAATCTTTAGAATGTGTGATTACTTTCAATCACGGTTTATTGAAGGTATTTGAGGGTTTTTTTAAAAAATTGTTAAAAAAGCAATGGCTACCAAAAACAAAGAAAAATGTAAAATTCAAGTAAAATACCCTAGTTCAAAGAAAGTGAAAAAAAAAAATAATATTACAGCAAATTTACATTAAAAATTATACAGACAATCACAGTTTATTGAAGGTATTTGAGCTTAATAAATCAGGAAACATCTGTAAATTAAAGGTGATAGTCTGTATAACTTTTAATGTAAATTTGCTGCAATTTTATTATTTTTCACTTCATTTGTATTTTATGTTAATTTTACGATTTTTGTTTCGGAAGTTGTCGCTTCCAATCATTTGACCGTTTTTTAAATAATAATAATTATTATTATTATTTTACAGTGCAAGACATATCTAATTTTTTCATACCCTAATTATCTCTGCCCTTAGCAGTTGGCTTTATTGCTGAACGTTTCTCTGTCTGCTATCAGCTGTCAAAAGGGCATGAAACCGCCCTCGAGGCTTGGGCTTATGGTGGGCCTTTGTTCTCTGCCTCCGTTTGAGACAGACATCTGGGTCTGGAAAAAAATCATTTTCTCTAGTTAATCAGAAAAAAATCACATTCTGGGATGGGGGTGAGTGGTAGGGATTACTGTGGTGATTGCGGGTTCTAAAACACCAGCTGTTGCAACCTGGGGTGAAGCACATACCATAGACTTCTGCAGCCCTCGCTTAAAAATGAGAAACCAACTCAGACACAAGAAACGAGGCGAGGCAAAGTTACCATGCAGTCAGCAGCTTTAACTCGTCCGTTAACTGGTGAGAAACAACAAAACCCAGCAGGCCTTGCGGCTCTCCAGGATCAGGCTGCAGATCCCGGTCACAGCCTGTGAAGTCCGCTGTGCTCAAATTCATTAGAAAGCTTGTGCTATCAGTCAGTGTGTACTGCCTGGCTTTGGATGCTGTCCATCACTTTGTACTGCCTGGCTTTGGATGCTGTCATTCAGTGTGTACCGCCTGGTTGTGGATGCTGTCAGTCAGTGTGCACTGCCTGGCATTGGGTGCAGTCAGGCAGTGTGTACTGCCTGGCTTTGGATGCTGTCAGTCTGTGGGTACTGCCTGGCTTTGGATGCTGTCAATCTGTATACGGCCTGGCTGTGGGTGCTGTCAGTCAGTCTGTACTGCCTGGCTTTGGATGGGTGCCTGCCTGGCTGTCTGCCACACAGAATAACCATGCAGCGGAGATCCCACCATCACTGACTGACAGACAGTTGTATGCTGTAATTAAGCCTGCCTGCTCCTCAGCATGAGAGCGAGGGCACTGTCCATCAGTGTGATGATCCTGAACTGTACAAAATTACTCTCCCTCCCCCGCCGTGTTTTCCTGCTTTTCACATCGTACAGCCGTCATAATGAGCGCACCTCCCTGTAATGCTGGTTGATCGTTCGGTTGTCAAATTCTGAGCAATTCTGTTATTACTTTAGAAAAAATGTGCTTTCTTGTGTTGTAGGAAATATGCAAATAAAATTTAAAAAAAGTGAATCATGAATGTTGATGTCGTGTTCTGTTCTGGTACAACTACAGTCAAGATTTCATGATTGCATACAGAAATCAAACTGTGAGTAACTTCTGTAAACGTTAAAAAATACATCCATTTTATTTATTCTTTTTGACCACTGTTTATTCTCATTTATTTGCTCATTGCCCAGCCATTTTTTATGTAAATCTAGTGGTCGCTGTGGATACAAGCACGTGTTGAATGACTGCTCTGTTAAAAAGGGGAAATGCTGGCGTTCTCAGTAACGGTGCCACGTTTTTGCCCCTGCCGACCGAGGCTTTGATTGGCGGTGGTTAATAATAAACTATAAACCCTTAGAATGATGTCTCCCCCAGCAACCCTGTGCAATGCAGGAAATGTGCTGCAATACAGGAAGTGGGTCCCATGTCAGGAGGAAGTGATATGATCTCAGGGCCTCAAAGGGCCTTCCAGAGATTCTCTGGGGGGGTGTTGGTCCTGGAGAGCTGCAGGGTCCTATTTTCACCTTAATATTAAAAAGAAATTTACTTCAAAGGAACCATGTGAGTATGACTAGCTACTTTTATTGATGAATTTAGTGCAACAACAAATCAGCCCTGTAGCTCTCCAGGACCAGGGTTGGGAACCTCTGTAGTAACCAGGTTAATTCCACCACAATTCTCTGTACTTCCTGTTTAAAGGTTTCTAGCTGGCAAAGGACATTTCCAGTGTGCTATATTATGGTTTATGAAAATTCACAAAGAGACATGCCTGAGGACAAAACCTTCAGTACCATGTTCTGTTATTCATTTTCATAAGGCAAATCTAATTAGAACTAAATCAAACTAAATTGTTTCCACCGACAAAACCAGACTTTGTGAACTTCTCCTGCATTAAAATGTGACGAGGTGTGTGCCATACTTCTTGAATGCTGTTAGACTATCGTATCTACAATACTATAGCTTTTTTCCATCTGGTTAAACCATAGTATCTGTGGTAGTATGGCTGCTGGCCATCTGGTCAGACTATAGTATCTATGATAGTATGGCTGCAGACTACGTGAGTATCTGGTTTGACTGGCTGCTAAGCCATCTGGTTAGCTGCTAAGCCATCTGGTTAGACAGCACGTAGCCATACTGCCATAGATACTGCAATCTGGTTTGACTGTAGTATCTATGGCAGTATGGCTACTGACTAGTTGGTTGTTCTATAGTATGTATGACTGGTTCTCTCTGTGTCTGGGCTTGCAGCTCATCCTGGGGTCCTGGCTGAACATGGTGGGGAGTGGCCTGCGTTTCCTCAGCATCTTGAGCAGCCTGCCGCAGTCTGTGCGTTACTTCCCCCTGCTGATGGGAGGCCAGACGTTGTGCGCCCTGGCGCAGACCCTCATCATCTTCTCCCCCACCAAGCTGGCTGCGCTCTGGTTCCCTCAGCATCAGAGGGCCACCGCCAACACGATTGCCTCTATGTGTAAGTCAGGGATCTGGGGGTAGGGGTCACAGAATCAGAGGGGGTGTTGGTTAGGGCTGGGTGGGGTTAGAGGGTAAGTACTAGAGTCAGCCATGGCCACCCAAGTGACCATGAGATGTTGTGATCTCAGCTGAAACCCTTGCTCCTTACCTAGGCAATGCTAGCGCTAAGTGTGCATCACCCTTTGGGACTGCCAGCCAAAGAATGTAGGACCCATCCACCCCACTGGAACAATGCCTTAACAGATACTAGACCGTGGGGCCCATCCACACGTTGGAACACACAGGATGTCATTGATTTACTAACTGATTGATTGGTTGAGTGACTGAGCAAAGAAATGCATTTTTGGTTTTTACCAACTGTAGCAAAGAATATTTTCTTCTTTTTTTTTCAGCTAACCCAATTGGACTTCTCTTGGCCAACATCTTCTCTCCAATAATCGTTGGGCAGGACATGAACATTCCTCTGATGGTGAGGGTGTGGCTTGTGTGTTTTAGACAAACATACTTTTCACAATGTGAACTTCTAAAAATTCACCCGCCTCACCACTTTGCTTCTCCACCTGAACCTGAAGCTGGGGATCTATGCCATCCCAGCAGTCGTGGCCTGTATCCTAGCAACACTGGGGATTCGCGAGAGCGTTCCTCCATCTCCTCCCTCTGCCAGCGCGGAGAGCTCAAACTCAGAGCCGTTTCTGCAGGGTATTAAGCTGGTGAGTATTGAGGAGTCTGGAATAATCTAGCCTCCACCTAAGCAAACACCTGAACCGAAATTACACCATCACCTTATGTCCAGATTTAATTCCTGTTTGTTGCATCTTGATTGCATTAAAAATGGTTTTGTGCGTGTGTGTGTGTGTGTGTGTGTGTGCATGCATGTGTTACATACGTCTCTCTCTCTCTCTCTCGCTCTCTCTCTAGCTGTTGATGAACAGGGCATATATGATTCTCCTGCTGTGCATGGGATCTGGAATAGCTGTGTTCACTTGCTTCTCAACCGTGCTGGACCAGATCCTTTGTGTTAAAGGATACAGTGATGTAAGGAACTCCTCTGACTACTCCAAAACGCACAAATACACTCGTAGATACACACACGGCCACATACAAGCACGCACACACATACATGCGCACACACACGCATGTACGTATGTGTGCACGTTCATAGAATGACATATGTCTTCCAGTCAGAAATTGATATTGATTAAAAAAACCAACAATGCACAAACACAGTCACACATCCATACATACTCAAAGTCAATTATTTAATAAATTAAAAAATAAAACCTCTGTCTAAGCCATTTGCCTAATAGCACATGACAGGAAAGTGTTGGTTGATCCGACTGATTAAAAGTCATGCAATATGAATGCTGAATTTCTTCTTCGTGGCATGCGTATATGTTTCTAACAGTGTGGTTCAAAGAAAATACAGTTCAGGGGATGGAATTATGGTTGTAATGGAAACCAGCATGTTGGGGGCCTGGGGGGGGGGGACTTGGGGGTAAGTTCCTAGCCTTCTCATCCCTGCTGTAGAATACCCAACACCCAATTTCTATCCCATTCTAGGAGTTTGCGGGGATTTGTGGAGCGCTCTTCATCCTGTTTGGGGTGGTTGGCGCCGCCTTCCTGGGGTTCTATGTCGACCGCAGCAAGAAGTTCATTGAGGCCACCAAGATAGGCATGTCCCTCTGTGCGCTAGCCTGCATCGGCTTTGCAGTGGTGAGCTCCCATCTGTGTCAGGCCTTTCCCATAATGCACCAGGCCTTCCCCATGATGCACCAGGCCTTCCTCGTGATGCACTAGGCCTTTCTCATAATGCACCAGGCCTTTCCCATGATGCAATACGTCTTTCCCATGATGCACCAAGCCTTCCCCATGATGCACTTGGCCTTCTCCAATGATGTAGCAAGCTTTCACCATGACACACCACACAAGGACCGCACTAGCCCTAACCCTAGCTCTAACAATTAATTTAATTGACTCCAAGTTTCACTGAGATTATTTCACAAAGTATGTCGCTGCATTTTCCTCCCCAAATGTATCTGAAAGTTAGCTGGTTGACTCCGTGATGTACTTGGTGAAATTCCTTCTGCTGTCCGTGTGGGGTGATGGGAATGTGCATTAAATGGCATTAAAACATGTTGAAATGTTCTTCCAGGTGTCCCAGCTGCGTGACCAGAAAGCCGCCGTGGCTGTCTTGTGCTCGCTCTTCGGATTTTTCGGGTTTTCATTATACCCTGTTGCCATGGAACTGTCAGTGGAGAGTTCTTATCCTGTGGGAGAGGCATCTTCCTCCGGCCTCCTCTTCATCTCAGGGTACGTGCTACTATGGTGACAGGCTGCTATGGTAACGGGCCTCTGGTCCTTACCGTTTGGCCTGCTTTGGGTTTGGGTTTCAGCATTTAAGTGTGGCATTTCAGTCATTGCTTGGCTAAAGTGGTCACACACCTTGTTACCAAGGCCTAAATTGCCCACTGATTGAAAAGAAAACACAAAATAACCAACAGACTCTGTGTCCCTCCAGAACCAGTGTTTGATATCTCTGTTCTTGACTAGGGGTATGCTATGTTAAAAAAAAAAAATTAATTTTTAAAAGTCGCTCTGTATAAGAGCGTTTGCTAAATGCCTGTAATGTAATGTAATGTAAAGTAATGGGTACCCAAACAGTGGTTCATGTCTTATGTACTGTATTCTTGTTCTGCACGTTCATAAAATTGGTCCGTTATCTGCAAGATTTTCAATGGTGTCTACAGGGTTAAAGCATTTAAAATAAAGCATTTTACCCTGGTCTGCATGGGCACCAAATCTTTCTCTGACTGTTTAATAAGCAAAGGCACTGATTGTTTGGATTCTTATAGGCAGATCCAATCCATCGTCTACATGGTGATTCTCCAGATGCTGACCAAGCCAATAGCAGACTCCCCTTTCTCCACATGTGGAACTGGAGAAAGCCAGGGCTTGAGTTGGAGAGGTAAGGCTGTCCTTGTCCTACCAGCGGCGTTTATGTCACAGCCAGTCAGGAAGGCTGTAGCTTTGTGGTTTTGAGACTTGTTAGCGGGCCCGATGGTTCCCCCCACAGACCAAAAACCGAACCAGGGCCTGTCATTTGTGATTTGTGGTTGGGTGCGCACCACACCGCACCACCAGATGTGGAGTCCCGCTTGTATCCTTACCCAGACTGCCCAAAACAGCTTTCTTCCAGAAATTTTGCAGCCTCTGTTTAAAATTTTAAAAAGTGATTCCCAAATTCAGCTGCAGTCACACTGGATATGTATAAAACACAGCTTTATAGTTCTGTGACACGCGAGCCCCTTGCTGTTATATGCACTGATTTTGTTTCTTCTTTTTAAACTTAGAATACTAATGGATATAATAATAAATACATTTAAAGCCTAAGCATAAATGTCCTTTAAGAACATTCTGGAATTGGCCATTTCTGCATATGATTGGATCTCTATGTATTTATTATGATGACGATTATTCGTAGCATGATGGTGATCATCATCATCATTTTTACTCTATTTATTGTAATATAATAAATAATGTAATAAATATAGAGTAACAAAAGTGTTGATGTACAGCTGTGTGGTCTCTGCAGTGCCAGTACTGGTCATGAGGGTGTTGATGCACAGCTGTGATTTCTCTGCCTTGCCAGTGCTGGTCATGAGGGTGTTGATGCACAGCTGTGATTTCTCTGCCTTGCCAGTGCTGGTCATGAGGGTGTTGATGCACAGCTGTGATTTCTCTGCCTTGCCAGTGCTGGTCATGAGGGTGTTGATGTACAGCTGTGTGGTTTCTCTGCAGTGCCTGTGCTGGTCATGAGGGTGTTGATGTACAGCTGTGTGGTTTCTCTGCAGTGCCTGTGCTGGTCATGAGGGTGTTGATGCACAGCTGTGATTTCTCTGCCTTGCCAGTGCTGGTCATGAGGGTGTTGATGTACAGCTGTGTGGTTTCTCTGCCTTGCCAGTGCTGGTCATGAGGGTGTTGATGTACAGCTGTGTGGTTTCTCTGCAGTGCCAGTGCTGGTCATGAGGGTGTTGATGTACAGCTGTGTGGTTTCTCTGCAGTGCCTGTGCTGGTCATGAGGGTGTTGATGTACAGCTGTGTGGTTTCTCTGCCTTGCCAGTGCTGGTCATGAGGGTTTGATGTACAGCCGTGTGGTTTCTCTGCAGTGCCTGTGCTGGTGATGGCTGGTTTGTGGAGTGTGGGAACCTGCTGTTTCGTCCTCTTCTTCCACACTGAATACCGAAGGCTTCGGGCCGAGGCAGACGCCATCATCACCACGGAAACGGAGCCGGGGAGATCGCAAAGCACCAGAGAGGCGTAGCAGAATGTACAGGGGGAAACTTTACCTCATTGGACACGTGTCTCTCTACTGACCTCAGGAAAGTGAACGTATCTTCTAAGAACTGCTGTGCTGCTCATTGTTATTTGACTGCACCAGGTCACTGATTCATTTTACACCAGTTCAGGGTCCCAGGTTCTTGGTGCCCTGATGGTGTGATGGTAAGGTAGGCAGTGAATTCCGAACGACGAAGTTTTTAAGGAAGAGCCATCGACGAACATGTCGCTGTCAGCATACTCAATATAAACGCCATGTTCTTCGTTTTATGTCACTTGAAGCCTTTGGGGGCTGCACAAACTTGGCGTGAAGATTTTTCCAAGTTGGTTTGCACAACACAGGATCATTAACTTGGTCTTTTTGAGTATACTGGCTTCTTAACAGTCACGTGTAATAGCACCTCAACCATTCTGTGGCCCGGATTAGTGTACTCCCCTGCTAATCCAAAACCCTTTGGAATCTGCAGCATTATTTCCAAGCATGGGTGTGTTCATCTACCTCTTAAACAAGCCCACTGCATGTGCACTGTAACTTTTTTAAATATGGTACTTCATGAGCTACTAGTTGTGTTTTTATTGGACTAAAACACTGATTTTTCACTGATTTTTATTACATTTTTATTTGTTCGATTACTTTTACAAGTATCTCAGTGCTTGAACTGAAAACTATTTTAAAATGTGTTTAATGTAAATAAATGCATGTATTTTTAATGCTGTGTTTTCTAAAAAATAAATGGCAAATCATTTAAATATAAACAATTAGCAGTTTTATACTTGTAATTTTATCAAATTTGATTAATTGTGTACCAGTTTTTAATCTTCTGAGTGAACCATTAACTTGCTACTCAAAATATGATCCATACTTTTCTTAATTGCATGTGAAACACTTGGTGTGAATTCCCAGCCTTTTTCCTTTGCCATTTTACATTCTGAGCTATTGAGATGTAAAGCCTAAACATCTGTTCCAAAATTGTTCATTTGGAAAATGGATTGGAAATTTGCACATTTTTGTTGCACAAAACCAAAAATGTAAAAGTATAAACTCAATTAATTGCATACAGTTGTAGTTGTTTCCCCCATATTGTCATCACTTGCTTGCATATGAAAGTGTTTTATTGTGTTCTTAAGCTTGTTTTGTTTTATAATTTTCATGACATGGATGTATGTATCTCTGGCCGGTTCCAAGCTCTTTAATAAAAGTGTTTTTTCAATACGTGTGTACTTTTTTCAATGCAACTTTGAGACAAATCACATAAATACACTGGAGGGGAATTTTCATGGTACAATTTAAATGGTGTAAGATTTTTGTATGAGCTACTATGATTACAAATATTTGTGCTGGAAAAAATACAAAATATAAACCCCAGAGGAATTTTGGTTTTGTCAATGAAACAATAAAGCATCCGAAGTGATTTAGGCAATAATCTGATATAATTTCTGACAAAAGAATAAATATAAGGAAATATTAGGACTGTGTGTAAACATGTGGGTCAATTAGTTGGGAACCCAACATGTGGTAAATTTGAACCAAATAGATCACCACGGTCTTTTCACGCTGAATAGTCACACAGGGGGACTGCATGTTTGAACTCCCAGTGGCAAGTAAAAACTCCCTGTTTGGAAGAAATTTCCTAAGGGATCTAGCTTACAGAGTACTGAATTCCAGCTGGGTTCTCTTGGATGCACCAGTGGCAGCGTGAAGCCTTGTTCCCAGGCCAGCACAGAAACTGGGAATTTGCATCAATTCTGGACAAGAATAAATTCAAATAATGCTCTTTAGCTCTCTCTGCTGGTCAACTCTATTTAAGCAATGCTTAAGGACAAGCAATCGGTGGTACATCTTGTTCCGTTCTGATTGCACTGGTTTCATCAACAACCTGAAATCTATTACATAATATTTTGCCAATACACAATTTATACTTATTTCATTTTTATGCGTGTGCACGCATGCATGAGTACTCGTGCGTGTGTGTGGCAGAATAAACTGGGAACACTGCCGAATTTTTTGATAATGACTCTTGGCAAGCATATTATACATTTTATTTTAAGTAAGTATAGTATTTTAAGTTTTTAATAGTACACATCTCCAAGTACTATCAAAAAATGCTTCTTTAATGAAGGCCTCTTTAATAATCATGATGAGAGAAATGCTGATATGCGGGAGACAAGTGAAAGGGAACCCTACTGCTGCCTGCTGAGTTTGTTAAATTTGACAAATGTGTTATTCAAGAAAAACAGGTTCAGGAATGCGTTCCTGTACAGTCAGGGAAGGCATGCTCTCTTGCTTCCCTGTTCTAGCGGTGGGCTCCACTAAATCAACTCACTTTTATACAACTGATTTCCAACCAGTTCAAGATGTTTATAAGGCCACAGGCCACTTAGGTGCAGTGCAGATGAATTTCTTTCCACACAATATATTATATAAATTTAGCCTTGACATATGTTAATATTGTTGAATCAAAATATGGCAGACTATTCCATGTATTAATATTGATGCACATATGTGATGATCTTAGCAGACATGACGTAAGCATTTCTGAAATACCCTTAATCCCAATGCAAACAGCTCATTTTATTAAAACGTCTTTAATGAGTGAACAGACACCCAGCTCACGCAGAGCTGGTCTGGGCACATCGTTGGCTCTGGCTCTGATCATAAAGGCCACATCTGTTTCGGAGGCCTGTCCTGGAAACGATGGCCATAAGGGGAAGGTGGGGGTGATAGTGGGGTGTTGGTGGGGTGTCTACGCTGAGTTAATTAATTTCACTTCATTATCACTATCATTAAATATGACAGGGGAAGTTAATTAGTGAGTCACCACAAATTACTGTTTACAGATAAAAGGATGGAGGCTCTAGCAACAGACATTCATTCCCTCAGTAACACTGAGAAACATGCTGTACCCAGCAGAACTACACAGAGAACGGCCAAGCATCTCACAATTATTTATAATTAGCACTGGTACAGCCATTATTTCCTCCCCAGTTGCCCTAGTTGATGGTGTATTTAGCAGCATTCACGTCATACCTATTTTCATTGAGCTCTCGTGGAGTTTTACATGATGTACTGCCCAACCACAGATATCCTCCAATGCCTGGGTTGACCTTTAACTCATATTCCTTTGGTTCAGGATTAATTGTGCACGTACATTTGAAGTCGAAAGTTTACATACACCTTAGCCAAATCCATTTAAACTCAGTTTTTCACAATTCCTGACATTTAATCCTAGTAAACATTACCTGTCTTAGGTCAGTTAGGATCACGACTTTATTTTAAGAATGTGAAATGTCAGAATAATAGAAGAGTGAATTATTTATTTCAGCTTTTATTTCTTTCATCACATTCCCAGTGGGTCAGAAGTTTACACATACTCTGTTAGTATTTGGTAGCATTGCCTTTAAATAGTTTAACTTAGGTCAAACGTTTCTGGTAGCCTTCCACAAGCTTCTCACAATAAGTTTCTGGAATTTTGGCCCATTCTTCCTGACAGAACTGGTGTAACTGAGTCAGGTGTGTAGGCCTCCTTGCTCGCACATACTTTTGATGGCCACACCAATACCTTGACTTTGTTGTCCTTAAGCCATTTTGCCACAACTTTGGAAGTATGCTTTGGGTCATTTTCTATTTGGAAGAGCCATTTGCGACAAAGCTTTAACTTCCTGGTTGATGTCTTGAGATGTCTTCAATATATCCACATAATTTTCCTTCCTCGTGACGCCATCTATTTTATGAAGTGCACCAGTCCCTCCTGCAGCAAAGCACCCCCACAACATGATGTTGCCTCCCCTGTGCTTCACGGCTAGGATGGTGTTCTCCGGATGGTGTTTAGCTCCAAACATAAAAATGATCATTATGGCCAAACGGTTCAATTTTTGTTTCATCAGACCAGAGGACATTTCTCCAAAAAGTGAGATCTTTGTTCCCATGTGCAATTGCAAACTGTAGTCTGGCTATTTTATGGCAGTTTTGGAGTAGTGGCTTCTTCCTAGCTGAGCAGCCTTTCAGGTTATGTCGATATAGGACTCGTTTTACTGTGGATATAGATACTTTTGTACCTGTTCCCTCCAGCATCTTCACAAGGTCCTTTGCTGTTGTTCTGGGATTGATTCTCACTTGATTCTCTAGGAGACAGAACGCGTCTCCTTCCTGAGCGGTATGACAGCTGCGTGGTCCCATGGTGTTTATACTTGCGTACTATTGTTTGTACAGACGAACGTGGTACCTTCAGGCGTTTTAAAATTGCTCCCAAGGATGAACCAGACTTGTGGAGGTCCACAATTTTCTTTCTGAGGTCTTGGCTGATTTCTTTTGATTTTCCCATGATGTCAAGCTAACAGGCACTGAGTTTGAAGGTAGACCTTAAAATACATTCACATGTACACCTCCAATTGACTCAAATAATGTCAATTAGCCTATCAGAAGTTTCTAAAGCCATGACATCATTTTCTGGAATTTTCCAAGCTGTTTAAAGGCACAGTCAACTTAGTGTATGTAAACTTCTGACCCACTGGAATTGTGATATAGTGAATTAAAAGTGAAATAATCTGTCTGTAAACAATTGTGGGAAAAATTACTTGTGTCATGCACAAAGTAGATGTCCTAACTGACTTGCCACTACTATAGTTTGCTAACATGAAATCTGTGGAGTGGTTAAAAATGAGTTTTAATGACTTCAACCTAAGTGTATGTAAACTTCCGACTTCAATTGTGTAGTGTTGCCAGCAGGCCCATGTTAGCTTTGATGATCCACATTTCAGTCAAAAATGGTTTCTTTCCTGATAAATTTGACCTTTTAGACATCTCTGTGCTACTAACTGTTAGCCAGGTCTGCCACTTTTGCTCATATTAATCAGGTCAATGCATTTATTTTTCTCCTATTTTGTAAGTCACTATGACATACGATGACACCTTCACTGGGTAAAAATGTGACTGAAATACTACACTACAAGGGAATGCTCTTATAAATAACCTACCAAATTAAGGCAGATAAATGAATGAGTATTAAATGTAATTAATTTTATAAAATTCTTCAGTTTTGTTTTTGTTCACTTTTATCCAATGGGAAACTAGGTTAATTTCAAAGTGAACAGCTTCAAAATGGATTGTATGGAGTCCTCAGGTTGTGAATCCTGTTTAATGGGTTTTAATTTAATTTCATGTTTATTTATGTGAGAAAAATATCATTGTTAACATAAATAAATAAATAAATAAATATCCCTTCTCATTTTCAGTGGGATGATTCTGTCCTGCAATGTCAGAAAGAAAGGTGATTTAAGGAAAATATGAATGAAAAAAATGACACAAAACGGATAATAAAAGCAAACTAAAATCTCAGCGTGATGTGTTAAGTGTCAGGGTAGAAATAAAACGAAAGACAGTTGCATTGGGGGAGGGGGTATTCGCAAAAATACAAATGTTTTCAGGGTAGAGATTCGCTCTGCTGTGGAATCCTGGTAGAGAAGGAGAGAGAAGCTCCATTTAGTGGAGCTCTTCAACTGCTTTTTCAAGGGTGCCAGATTATTTTTAATGGTGCACAAAGACCAAATTTCATATTTCACTATTTCATAAACAGCATTTAAATAAAATGTACTTTAGTGTGAATTTTAAAAAATTGATTCCTTCTTAAAATATGCTGAGCTATTATCATTGACAATTTTGCCACGAGTGCGAAGTATGCTGACATTGGAATACCTGCCTTAAAAGGGCGAAGTGTACGTTCATGGGGACAGTATTGTGGCCCGTAGCTTCAATAACCCTGCCATATGGGAAGTAGATTGCAAATCAATAGCATGTTCACGACGAGCATGGCTTAGGAGCAGTTATTGCGTAAAATAATAATAATTATCGTCATGATGGGGGGCTGACAGAGTGGGGAATCTGAGTTCAGTGTTTAATTCAGATACTGTGCTGTAAATGAATGATGAACCGGGTCAGTGCGAACAGGAACCAGCATGCGGGTGTAACATTGTTTGTCTTCCGGTTGGATGTCTTCAGGTCTGGCAGTTCAGTTTTTGCTAACATGTGCAGGAGTAACTTTTCTAAATAATGAACATAGTTTTATGAGTCCTGACATGCTATGCGACCACAAGAATGTACACTGGACCGTTTTCTAACTCTGATTTATTTTCTGTTTTCTGATTTATTATGAATAAAATGGACAAAGAAACGAATAACACGTAATTGCAGGCTACATTAGCGAGCTAGCTTCTAGCACGGTTTTGATAAAAATATGAACATCGATAGACCGTGTTAGCTTGCATATCTGTATGCGCAGAAGTGTAGTGATTTTAGTCTGTCCTATATTAACTAACGTTCATTTGACAGCTTTCTTCGTTCAGGTGTAAATGAAACAATTGCTAACTAGCAAGCATGTTTGCATGCAAAGCGTCTGGCTAATATACATTGTGCATGTGCTTGTTAATCTAGAAAGTTTAGCTTGCTAGTTTAACTAGCTGTTTGACATGTTAACGAATGACTTTATTTATCCGCAGATATAAAAACATCCTGGTTTGACCCTGCCCGTAACATGTCAGCTGACACTGTTGCATCACAAAACATTACGGCGTTTCGTGAGTTAGATGTGGAAAACCTTACTCAGTGCACCGTGAAGCAGACCAAACCTACGTTTTCTGCGTCTTTACGAAAACATTACACCTACGCAAAGAGATGGGTAAATTATTATTTAAAAAATGAATGAATGATTATGCTTAATTGCAGAGGTGGAAAGTCCAGGGGTCAGAAAGTACAAGTCCTGCCTTGTGTTTCTTCCACCAATGAACTCAGTCAGCTGATTTCACTGATTAGTTCTACCACCTGGCTGTAGAATTGTGCTAATTAGCAAATCCAGGTGGTTGGAACAAAATACTGGGGAGGACTTTTGCTTTCTGAACCTGGATTTTCCACCTCTGCTTAATTGTTGAGTTGCAGACCACCATGTTAATCAGTGTTTGTGTGTGATTTTTCCCTAGGCATTTTCTACATATGTGGCTTCAAAGAAGACCACTGCACTTAGCGAAACTGACTGCCCCTGCACGTGGCATTGCTGCGGGCAGGTCTTCGAGGACTCGGGTTCCTTGCACAAGCACATCTCCAGTACCCACAATGCTGAGGTTCTGAAGCACACCGAAGCCATCCTCAGGCTGATCTTGAGCGGTGTTGAGGACGAGAGTCCAGCTCTGGAAAGCTCTAGAGAGCAGGAACCGGGAGATGTATCCAGATGGATACCAGACACTGCACATGTCGACGAAGAACACCTTGTAAAGTAAGGGCCCAGCGGAATGATTTCAGTTTATTTCAGGTATATGAAGTAGAACTGTGAGAGTGGTGATGCCAAAGCCGCTTTCTTACTAAAGAAGACTAGCAGTAACAGGAATTTGAAATGACACTCTTTATGTTCCACATCTCTCTACCGTTTTTATTTAGCCCTAAAATCTGACTAAGTGGGGCACTGTTCGACCAGGTATATAATCGTCATGACTTTGATCAGTTGTCAGCTGTATAAATGGTTAATATGAGAACTAAAAGCAAATGGATGTGGCTGTTTGCTGAGCAAAGAGATAATGACGCAGAACACCTGCAGAAGTGTAACAACAATGTGACTGGTTGTGATTTTTCTGGATTTATATGGTGAAAGTGCATCTTCATTACTGTGAAACAGAGAGTGAATGTGTTTAACTTTTGCACCAATCAGGAGCCCAGGCGAGGTCCTCCTGTTTTACTGTTATACTCAGTTACCAGACCCCAAGCTCATCTGCACCTGGCAGAACGCGCTGTGCCAAAAGCTACACCTCACCGGCAAGGTAGGGGAACACATATTCATTGCATCACTGGCCCCAATGGGGAAATATGGCTGCACCCAAGCCAAAGTTGACACAGTGACGCACAGGGTACAGCAGCAGCAGCAGACAGGAGGAAGTAAGGGGCAAGTTACTGTACACTAGCTTAAAATACCATGGACGTTTTACTCTTCAGTTCAGGTTAAATTAAGAATTCTCATGATGTTGTGCATAATTGATAAATACTGCATTGAATCATCACACATGATAAATTGCCATGTGGTTCTACATCAGTGTTAATCACTATATATCTAGAAATAAAGGGGCTTGTTGCTATTTCACCTCTTAAGGGCTGAACCAATATGGGGGAAAAAAACTGTCTACCTTGGTGGGATTTACATATTGGAACAGTTTGTGTGAAATAGAGTTGAATGAAAAGGCTTGTGATCTGTATAGAAATTAAAATTAAATCAGTGTGGTGAGTAGAAACATCTGTGGGGGCATTCCTATGGCTTTAGCGGGAATTGCAGAGAACCTGGAAGAGTTTAAAAACAGTGGCCCTGTCAAAGAAGGACAACTGGAATGGTGCACTCATTTCATGCCAGGCTAGCCTAATCCTGCCCTCCATCCCAGAGATTCTAAAGGGATGATGCAGTCCTGCAGTCTGATTGGTTCTATCACGCAGGTGTCAAACTCCAGTCCTGGAGGGCT
Source organism: Anguilla anguilla (assembly GCF_013347855.1). Lineage (NCBI taxonomy): Eukaryota > Metazoa > Chordata > Actinopteri > Anguilliformes > Anguillidae > Anguilla > Anguilla anguilla. The sequence goes on from NC_049207.1 coordinate 26,670,895, forward strand.
GCAGTGTCTGATGGTTTTTTGGTGTGTTTCAGCACGAGTGAAGCCATTGATTGACTAAGGTTTCCACTCACCTTCTTCTCAAAGCCTTAATTGGCAGCTGATTGAAAGGCAATGACAAAAACCTGCAGACACTATGGCCCTTTGGGAATTTAGTTTGACACCCCTGTTGTAGCAAGTCTTAGGTCAGGGGTTGAGTGGGCTTGAATCGCCTTTTCTTATTTGAACCCCTCCTACAAGATATGATGATTCCTCAGAAGTAACCAACCATTGGTTCAGGAGCAGAGCACATGGGTGTTGGGCAGGCTTATCTCCCATGAGAGTATCAGAGTGATGCGGCTCGTAGTACTGTGATCTTGATGAGCAATTCTAACTGAATCCTGGTTTCCTTGGAGGTCCGAGTGGCTGTTGAGGGAATAAATGGAACAGTGGGAGGAACCAAAATGGCCACCAGTTTGTACATCCAGGCAATGCTGTCTCATCCAATCTTCAGGACAATGGTGCCGGAGGACTTCAAGGTAATGTACACTCAGAAGTGTGCGTGCATGCGCGTGCGTGCATGCGCGTGCGTGCGTGTGTGCATGTGCGTGCATGGCTTTTTAAAAATCTTTGCTAACATGTTAACTGTTAAAAGTTAACTGAATATTTTCCAGAACCAATGGTACTGTAAAATGCGTTGAAAGCATAGTTTCCTTGCAGTACCCAAAGTGAATGGTGTTGTTGGTGTTTATTTTTTAATGTTTAAAAAGTATAAGCACGGTTTACTTGTTTTTCCCCTGTTCTACAGAGAAGTGAAGGTGGGGCTGACTCTTTCACTGATCTGAAGGTAGGACTGTACAAGGAAATAGTGCCTATGGGGGTGGATCCAGACACTGTGTCCTTCAGGCAGGCTGGTGAGTGCACGGCAGAGTTTATCCCCACAACAGCGTTCCCACGCTGCTTCAGAGTCTTTGGAATAACTTAAATGGAGAAACAAGACCAGGTCAAAACCTAGTATATGGCTGGGCCGGCTGACCAATGGTGTAACTTCATAACTCGGCCGACCAATGGTGTAACTTCGTCACTCAGTCACAGACATTCGCGTTTGTAGGGCTGGCCCTGCTGTTGCGGTCCAGCCAAAAAATTAATCAAAGAATTTTTGAAAATAAAGTTCAAGATTTTTTATTTTTGAGAAATTTTTGGTAATCGTTTAGAAAAGCTCCTTGTCCATATTTTGTATAAAGTATGCCCTTTAGAAAATGATTCTATATTAGAATTCACATATTGCTCAAAATGGTTGGGTTGGGTGTTCATGGGACTTCATTTGTTTTTGTGGATAATTGGGGCAATTTTGGTCTGCAGTACTTGTGAAATGATTGTCAGATTTGTGGGGAATGGACCTTGGAACAGATTTGGCAGATTCCTCACTTTTGTCAAATAAGTAAATGCATCTCAATCCTGACATGGACATGTTCTGTTGCTAGGGTATTCTTCCTCAGGAAAATGCACCAGGCATTTTTATGATTGGCTTCTTGATGGCCTTCATATTTGTATAGACGTAGTTGTCAAAAAAATTGGGTTTTTATAAAAAATGATGTCTGATGTGGCTTTGCTGTTTGAGTTCTCAGGAGTCCACTTGGAGCCAGAGGAGTTTCACAAAGAAGTGGAAATACTTTTGTCCAAAGGTGACTCCTGCAATGATACCATACTGCTTGACTGCAGGAACTTCTACGAGAGTAAAATCGTGAGTTTTAACTTGAAAATCTTAATGAAAATCAATGTAGTCTCCTGCTGTGGTGTTGTCCTTGTGCAGTGGTTATTATAGGACATATCGACATTGGTCTTGAAGGGCTATCATTTCAGCCATTTTGTGTGGAAAGTGCTGGAAGTGCTAAGCTGCACTAACCCAGACTTGAGTCATTATTCAGTCAGACAAGTAGAATTAAAAAAAAATCTTGCTGTCTGTTCATTCCATGGCTGTCACTGGTGTGGGAGGGGGGCATAATTACGCTCATGCACTGTAGTTCTCTGTAGCTTCAGGACAGTTTGCTGTAACTGTCTAAATAAATGTTATGTTATTCTTTCAGGGACAGTTCAGTAAATGTTTGGCCCCTGACATCCGGAAATTCAGCTATTTCCCAGACTATGTGGATAAGAACCTGGAGCTTTTTCGGGATAAGAAGGTCCTGATGTACTGCACTGGAGGCATACGCTGTGAACGAGGGTCTGCTTACCTGAGGTCAAAGGTAAGGAACCACCCCAGGTGCCCCCAGTCTTCACACCACCCCGATATAACACAGAGTGCTCTGCGGGTTACATTCTCATTCCCGTCCACTGCCCTCCCAGGACGTTTGTAAGGAGGTTTACCAGCTGAAAGGTGGCATTCACAAGTACCTGGAGCACTACCCAGATGGGTTCTACCGGGGGAAACTGTTCGTGTTTGATGAACGCTATGCAATCTCCTTCAACGGTGACATCATCTCAGGTCAGTGAGAACACTTTACTCCCATGGTGCTTTGCCATGGTCCCATGGCCATAGAGACTGCACTCTGTGCTTAATTAGTTTATTTCTGGCTCAATGTTTTGTTTTGTTTCTAGTTTCTTTTTTTAGGGTGGGCTGTGATTTGTTGTTATTGCATTCAAGGGATTAGTTAGTTATGTTGTCCTGATATAAAAAAGCCATCTGCACAAAGTGTGTCAGGCCTATGGGAATTTCACCTAGATAAATTAAAGTAAATATGATTAAATCTAAGTGAGAACAGCACATAACAGTTGTACTTTCAAGTGAAATTAATAAAATTATTTGCAAACATTTACCTCTGTGGTTGAATGGATATTGTTTATTTAGAAATTACACAAAGTATATGATAACTTTCATATTATTATTATTAGTATACAATAATAATAATAATAAACATAGTTTATCCACGCCTCTTGCCCTTTCTCCTTCAACATACAGACTGCAGGTACTGCGGAGCACCGTGGGACCAGTATCAGCTGTGCTCCACCCGGCTCTGCTGCCAGCTCGTGCTGTCCTGCCCGTCCTGCAGGCAGCACGGCCGTACCGCCTGCTGCCCCACCTGCCAGCGCAAAGAGGGGGCGCCGGGAGACGGGCCCCCTGCGCCGCTCAAGGAAGAGTGCGAGTGCACGAACACGCGGCCGCGAATTCCTCAAGATGCGCTCTGACAACCCTGCTTTGTAATGCCTGGACACTGAAACCAAGGAAAATCGTAACCATGAAAGCGTTTTTAAAAATTAACTGTACTCCCATGCCATGCTGTGTACATAGAGGTCCCTAGGAATTAAGAGGATCGTTTTTTCTGACTTATTAGACCTACGATACTTTAAAACTGTTAATTTGTGCTGCTTTGTTCATTTTATCGAATGTAACTGTCCATCATATTGGTTTTTTATTCATCTGAACTGCGCGGCTCTGCTGTCCGATTAAATTAATTCTCTCTGTTCAATAAATCGATTTTATCCGACGATGCACCCTCTATTCAGAAATGGCTGCAATATCCTATATTAACAAAATTTCCTCAAATTTGAATCACTGTGATTCAAACACACTGAGCCTACTCACGTTTAAGAAAAACGCTTTAAAAGTATAATATAAAAATATTTATGAGAACAGCTGTACTCATTGATGTCAGAGTTTTATACATACATCAAATGGGAGGCTACTACAGTTGGCTACCAGATTCATATTACATTTAAGTGCAGTTCACCTGCAATACGTTTTGACGTGAAATGAGTGTTGCATACAAAATATTAGAAAAGTTCGGCAGCCACGCAGAGTAGGCTAGTACAAAAAATAAAAGTGCAGCAGGCATTGACACGCATGTTTTCTCACACAATGAACACGTTTACTTTTGCCAGGTAACGGCTCAATAAGAAATGGGGAGGAGAACAGTGTGATTGATAGGCGTACATAGGAACTTCGTATCGAAATGATTTCCTCGGTTAAGTAGAGTTAATACCGTGTTCCACGGGTACAGGAGGCGCCGCTACTCAGCCCACTAGCTTCAGTTAATCGCCTCTGAATGAAATCTCACCCTCTCGACGTATCTCGAGTGCGACCGGACAGCCGGAGGAAGTCACACAGCTAGCCCGCTAGCTAGCCAGATTAATGGGAACTCCCACCTCGTGACAGCTCTTCTTGTTTTATATAAAACTGCATGTATATTATTTTTTCCATAAACATAAGGGCTTAAACGGAGAAATGTCTGCGCCGGGATTCACAAATCTGAACGCATCCACCGGCTACGGTATGAACGCAACGCCGAACGGAGGAACTGCTCCCCCCTGCCAGAACGGTAAGGCAGGCCGTTAGACTTTAGCCAAAGGCCCGGTTAGCGAACTACATAATCGGTCCCAGTGTCACGGTTGGGGTGGAAGGCAACCAAGCCTTTGGATTCTCTGACAAATAGTTGACATGCCCGTGTGCCTTCCAAAATATTTTATCCGACGTGTTATATGGTTATCATTGCTAGTACATCATTATTGTTTTAAATGTAGCTAATTTGCCGGTGTAATATTTTTGCTAGCCAGCATAAGGCGATGGCCTTTAGCTTGCTAACTAGCCAGCTAACGTAGCTGCACTGCTCATCTCTTGAGCATACTACGTTAACCCGATGAGTTGAGCAAAAATAATGATGCAAGCGTTTCAAAACATTCAGATTTTATATTGACTATGATCTCTGAAAATAGAGCTGAACAGTCTTGGCTAACGTTAGTGCCAACTAGCTTGCAGTGTCTACGGTTTAATCCCTCTTACAATTAGCTAGCTTACGTTAGCGACCTGGTTAGTTGTCTCTACTCTACTTTGTTCTTAAGTGCTTCGTGAGCTTGTTTCAACTCGGATTCAAGTCGTATTCCCACTTATTAATTTTACAATCGATTTTATGTTTGTAACGTTAGGTCTAGCTGGCTAACCACCAAGCATTCAGCATTGCTAGCTAGTGCTAGCTATGTAGCAGCCAGGATTAGCCAGCCAGCGGCTATCATCACCATCCTCATCGTCATTAAGTGCATTATGCTATCTTGCGAAGTAGTTAATGGTACAGGTACCTGCAGTAGCTAGCTTTAGCTTTATTCAGGTTTCAACTACCTACGTTGGTTGACGCATTTCTGCACAACCTTGAATAAAAGGCACAGTTAATTGCGTTTTTAACGTGGTTAAAGTCGGTATTAGTGTTTGCTCGTTCCCTGTAAAGCATGATTACTTTTAGACTAATGCAGTTCGTATTCAGCCTGAACTGCGTAATTGTAATTTTTGGACAGATCACAATCGCCAAAACGAGCTCCAAATGACGACTGAGAGGCAACTAGCTATCCACATACTTGTGCGGTGAGATAGATCAGCTGCTTCATATAGCTGTGTAGACTGATGTTTTTGTGTTTATGAATAATGATGGGTTTGAGGAAGCCAATAAATAGCTTGTCTTAATAAAATGACCTAAGGCACAAAACGAAACTAGCTGAGATGTTTTTCCCCCCTTAACTGTCAACTGTGCCATGTTTTACCATCGTTATGGTTGAAAGTATGGATAGCTAGTTAGATCTGTCACGTAAAAAACGCAGTATCACCAATCTTAATTGTTGAGAAGGGAGCCTTCTAAATATGTGTGATCAAACATCCCTTTTCACAGATTATAGTATTGTGTCTCCCCCTGTCTCTCTATCCAGGGCCAGGACAGATGTACCAGTCCTTGTATCCCACGACGGGTTACTATGGCACCCCCCACCAGGACTACGCCTCTTACCAGGGTCACAGTGCCCCAGTCCCAAGCAAGACCCCTGTGGTGAACAACCAGTACAACCCCAGCTACTACCATAACATGCAGCAGCAGCAGCAGCAGCCTGTTTCCAAGCAAGGCCCCACCCCCTCTCCCTATGATGGGTCCCAGGCTCCTCCCCCTGCCCAGCCCTACGGCACGGCCCCCCAGCACCAGCCCTCATTCCAGCAGTCGGCCCCGTACGCTCCCGTCTATTATGGACAGTACTCGACCTCTCAGGGACCCTCCCATCAGCCTGTCGGCGTGACACCTGCGACCAGCGCCGTCGGCAACCCCCTCTACCCAATCGTCTCCTACCCCTCGGCTCCAGGGAGCAGCCAGTATGGCACGTTGCGCTCCTCCCAGACCCTGGGGCCAGGACACGATCCCAATGTCATGACAACCCCCGCATTGGCCCCTCTCCAGCAGGTTTCCCATGGCAACAGTGCACCCCCGGGCTACGGAGTGGCCCAGCCCCCTCCCCCGCCAGCTGCTGTCAATGGGCAGATGAACACAGGTAATTTTTAACCTGTCCATTGACTAATATCCTTTCCTTATGAGTGCCCTGATTTGCTTAAGTGGTTTTTGTTATTACAGCTGTAAATGGTGGCCTCCACTGTTGCCTTGTGTGTGTCATGACTCATGAGATGTGATATTTCATGTCCTGAGAGACGAGCCAGGGGCCATCTGTGATGAAGTTTCCAGAAAGGCGCTCAACAAAATGACTGGCATTACCCTAATAGAAGTGTGAGATCATCTGAGTAATGAATGTGTGGATGATTAAAAAAATAATAAAACAGGAGAGAGAAATTTGGGGGGGGGGGGGGGGGGGGCTAGAGTTCATCATGGGATTTAAAATCAGAGCAAGGGTGAAGATGTCCTGATCTGATTCCACTTCTGTTTCAGTCTCACCGCCGGTTCTACAGCACTACGACCAAAGCTCTGCCCCTCACGTGACCCACTCATATGGGGCAGTCCAGCAGGATGCCAGCGGCCTCGCCCGAGACAGACCCCCCTCTGGGACCCCCTCTGCTTCTGTCCATTCCTCACCCCGTCACCATCAAGGTAAGACACCCTGCACATGCACACCTGATTCTCGTACACCAGATCTTGGCTGAAAGTGAAAGAAGCTGTATTTTATTTTACTTAATTAAATTTGTAAAAAAAAATTATTTAATGGATTTTGTTCTCAAGCTGAATCACCCTTAAAGGAAAGATTCACCACACATAGCTAATCCCACATCTTTTTGCATATGGTTACTGTGGTCTGTTGAACTCATCTTGTTCATTATGGATTGCATATACATCATGCTTTTCAGGATCTGAAACCGCTTGAAACTTAATGGGGGTAGAATCACCTTAAACTTTACCAATGAGTAGCGCCCACCTGGGTGATGCATGGGAGCCATTTTGTGCCAGAACATTTACCTAACCTCACCAGATATGGTGAGGGAGGGGAATTATTAAGGCTGTTAAACAAGGGATTTTTTGTCAGGATGCTGGGAACCTCTTAATCTTGGCGATAAGCACCATGAGAACATAAATATCCCCACTCATTCAGGACCTCGGTTTGAAGTTTCATCCTAAAGATGCCTTTCGTTATGCCTGAATCATTTATTTGAGTGACGCATCTTTTTTAAGGCTGTCAGCCAAATATAGATCCACTTCCAGAGACTACAAATTCTGAGGAGCTAAACCTTGGTCCTGGAGAACCACAGTGCATGCTGATTTCTGTTGTCATTTGGCAACCATTTGATTGAGGTAAAGCAGTTAATTACACAGATGTCACATCCCCTGGTTTCTGGGGTCTGAATTGTGGGGGGGGGGACCCCAGCAGACCCCAGCAGACCGTGCGGCTCTCCATGATTGGGGTTGGGGGCTCACAGCAGACCGTATGGCTCTCCCTGATTGGGGTTGGGTGCCCCTGAGATGGAACACACCTCAGGGCAGAAATGGCACTCCAGGCAGACAGCCATTCGAGCCATTCTGAGACCTACTGGATGCAGGTTTATATAGCTGCCCTGTCACAAAGCCTGGAGATTCTTTGGGCAACCAAAAGTTTTTTTTTTTTAATTACCAGTGCTCAAAAATATATAAAACTGTTTATTTACACACAAGCCAGAAATGCAGGCACTGAGGCTTTACATAGTTGTAGGACATTTACTTCAAAATTTTTTGGACCCTTTAGAAAATAATTGGCAAAAGCTTTACTAGCATACTGCCCAAACTTAGTCACAAAATATCAACCTATATTAATCCACGCAGCTGATTTTAAATACGCCCACAATTAGACACACCTGGAAACATTCCAGCAAGACACTATGCACACTTAATCCAACAGTCAGTTAATGAAAATGGTGATTAAAGCTTATTATACAGACAATTTTAAATTAAAATACCTGGAGAAAAAAAATGCATGTCCTGTCTCTGCAGTGAAGGCTACGGCTTCACATACCCATTGGTGCTGTCCACTTCATACACTAACCCGTTTCTGGTACAGCTCGTAGCGGCTCAAAGTACTACACACTGGGGTGCTGTTTTCATCCCTGCCTGTCCTCTGGCTTATCTCTGAGAGTGCCCATCTGCTGAAAACACTGGCATGAGCTTCAGTGCGTCACAGCAGAGCATTGCAGAAAGGGTGTGTTTTTTACTTATCTAAGTTTACCTTTATAGACTATGCTGTATTTCATGGGGTTACCCAACGTGCAACCCTACTGATGAGTAAACAGACTTTCTCTGGTCCAGCCCTTGAAGTGTACACTAGCCAAAAATTTGTTCGTATTTTAAAATGTGTTTTTGCCATGTTAGGGGGAACTGTTAGGGTACACAAGCTTGCGCCTTGTGCAGTATTTGCCATGTTAGGGTGAAGGGTAAGTGTGCACTAGCTTGTGCGGTGCTTGCCATTATTCATGTGAATGCCTGTTGACAGGATATTGTGTGCGCTTATCTTGTGACCCGCTGTCCAATCGCTGTTCTACCTGATTCCTGCTGTGTCCATAGTTACTGCTCCCGGGTAATTGAACTTCTCAAAATTGTGTTTGCTGTGATTTTGTGTTGGTCATGTTTATGTCCTCTGTTGCTTTTCATTGTGGTAGTCAATGCTACAGTGCTGGGATTATTAGTTTTTAAAAGCAAGCTTTTATGGATGTTATTAAAGGTGTTCATCACATAGCTGAAAATGTCAGCAGAACTTTTGGGACACCACAAATGTAAGTCCCAGGTGGGGCAGTGCATTCTCTCTTTCTCTCTCCTCCCTCCATATCCCTCTCTATTTTGGGACTCTTTCATGGAGATGAAAATGTACAGTACGGTGCCTAAGTCAGAGACCAGCCTTTCTTTTATTTATTTCCTAGTGAAAACAGCCATAATGTGCAAGTTATTTATTTTTCATTGTCAGAAAATAATGCGGCAAACTTACACTACATGGCCGAAGGTATGGGGATACCTGACATCCAACATCTCATCCAAAAGTATGGGCATTGATATTGAGTTGGACCACCCTATGCTACTATAATAACCTCCACTCTTCTGGGAAGGCTTTGTACTAGATGTTGAAGCATTGCTGCAGGAACTTTCTTTCATTCAGCCAGAACAGGATTAGTGAGGTTGGGCACTGATTGGGCGATTAGGCCTGGCTCGCGGTTGGCTTTCCAATTGATCCCAAAGGTATTGGATAGGGTTGAGGTAAGGGCTCTGTGCTGGCCAATCAGGTTCTTACACACCATTCTCGACAACCATTTCAACCATGTGGACCTCGGTGTGTGCCTGGGGGCATTGTAATGCTGAACTAGGAAAGGACCTTCCCCAAACTGTTGGAGAAGCTCAGAATAGTCTAGAATGTGATTGTATGCTGTGGCTTTAAGATTTGCTTTCAGTGGTACTAAGGCGCCCTGCCAAAACCATGAAAAACAGCCCCAGACCAAGGGGTGTCCGGATACTTTTGGCCATATAGCGTATGTTTCACAAAAAAAATCTAAATGCACAATATCAAATATTTCAATATTTAGTTGGTCCACCCTTGTCTTAATTACAGCTTACATTCTTTTTGGGAGACTTGCTTTCAGTTTTTCAAAGAAATCTGCTGGGATATATTCCCATGCTTCCATGCAACACCATTTAAATTAGAAGCTGGTTGCAATTTCTGCTTTTCTCGATCTAAGTAATCCCCCAAACACATTCAATGATGTTGAGCTCTGGACTCTGGGATTTAGTTGTTCTGAGATCACCAGCAGTTGGATCTTCTTAGCAGTGTGCTTGGTGTCATTACCTTGCTATAGGATGAATTTTCTCCCAATCAAATGTTCTCCAGAAGGTATTGCATGATATATCAAGATTTGCTGTATTTATCTGAATTTATGATGTCAAAATCAAATCACCAACTCCAGATGTTATACAATCCCAAACTCTCAGTGGTCCGCCAACATGCTTGACTGATGGTTGTACAGTCTTTCATTGCTTCAGTGGGGTACATACTGATTTCTCTTACTTCCAAAAATCTCAAACTTCGAGTCATCAGTTCATAAAACCTTACTCCACATTTTAGGTGTCCAGTTTCGGTGTACTAGTGCAAAATTTCTTTTTTGTTTATTTGCTTTGAGTTGTCTTCTCACAGTGGAAGGATTGACAGAAACACCTGTGGATTTCTTCAGATCTGAAGCATGAGTGGAGCTTTTTTTTTTTTTCTTCCTCCCCTTTATGTCTCAAAGATAAAATATTTAAGTATTGCCAAGTATTGTGTTTGATGGTTTTAGTGGTCTACCAGTTCTTTCACAGTTGTTAGGAGTCCCATTTTCTCTGTATTTTGCAATACACTTTTGACTTCCAGTTTTTGAAACTCCTGTATTTGCACATATTTTCCTTTGACTTTCACGTTCCTTGTGCAGTTGAATTATCTTATCTAATCTCAGAAATATCTCCTGTAGCCGTTTTAGATGCACATGATAAAGAAAGCTGAACAGCAGCTAAGGTACTTTTGAGTAGTTGTTTGTTTGACTGTTACTTTTGAAGGCAAAGGGTTCTAACGTATCATCATTGACGCGTTTGTAACATTAACATTTGTTGGGAGGACATAGTTGCAAGGTGTTTGTTGATTGAAAGGATGGAAGAGTTAGCAGTAGTAGGGCGCACAAAAGGGTAAGTGGACAAATGCTGATAGATTTGATATAGGCTATGCAGTGGTGGAGACTTTCCTGTAATTTTCTGTTAAATATGTGTTTCCTGCTATTGTCTGACACTGGAGAAAAATAATTTGCACTGAAGGGCTGATTTGGCTGGAAATTGAATAAACAAAAGGGTGGCCTCTGACTTTTGCACAGTACTGTGTGTGTGGGTGTGTATTCTGACATTAACCGTATTCAAATAAAACAGAGTAGAGTCAACAGGCGTGTGGGTATGTAATCAGAACACAAACCAGGTAGAACTCCTTGATATTGAAATGAAAGGTCTGTTTCCCAAGCCTGCTAGTGGCAGCTAGCTGGGCTTTCATTCTGTCTGTAGTTCTGATTTGAAAAGTGTTGTGTTGATGTCATGTGTTTTACTTGGTCAGGTTTAAGCTGAACATAAGCAGGTCTGTGGAAATCATGCTTTGCTGTTCGATCATCATGGCGCTGTCACACCAACAGAAAAACAAGCGAAGTGCCAGAGTATGTGTAATGGAGAGCTCTGCAATTTCACATTGCATCGACCGTAAAGGAGAACGTGTGTTTGTGTGTTTATGTTTGGAGGCAGATCTCAATGCAGAGTTTTGGTGGGCACAATCAGCAGGCGGTTTTGCCCTGACCCCCCCCCCCCCCTCGACCTCTGACCCCTTACCCCGACCCTCGTCCTTCCTGCGCAGTTGACCGGTTGTTTGTGCTTCTCCACCCCACAGGCATGCACTGCGGATATGTTGCTAATAGCGGAGTTAGCTCTGCAGCGTCTGCAGCAGCCGCCCCCTCGTCATCGAGCTCCGATGATGAGGACGAGGAGGAGGAGGAGGATGAGGAAGCAGGTCTGCTTTAGCTTTTACTCCCACATCCCTCCATCCCCCCATCCATCCATTCATACCTCCCTCCCTCCCTCGCCCTAGCGCAACCCTGCATCCAACTCTGCCTGTGTGAGCGCAGACTTCACATCCCAGAATTCAGTGCTCGTACTCGCCCTGCCTATGCTTTTTTCTGAGAATTGTGAGTCACAGAAAGGCTGCCACTTTGGTGAAGGTAAAAGGGAAAACTCAGCTTATAGCTAATAAACATCCTCATGGCTCATCCTGTTAATGCACTGTTCCAATGTGTGGATGGGCCCAATGAACTGGTATCTTTAAATCACTGTTCCAGTATGGGGATAGGCCCCATGGTCTGGTATCTGTTGAGGCACTGTTCCAGTGTGTGGATGGCCCCCACCATCTGGTATGTGTTAAGGCAGTATTTCTGAACCCTGGTCCTGGGGACCCACTGTGTATGCTGGCTTTTGCCATCTTTTAATCAATTAAGGTTGTTGAAAATGTGTTCTACCATAATGTATGGTTAAATATAATTGTATGGTATTTCAACACAATGGAGGTTTGGCTCATTGCCATTTTGCTGTCAGTAAACTCCATTCATTTTACACTCATGGTTTCAGGATTCCACACTGAGCAGCTGATTTCACCAGTCAGTTTGTAATTGAATCAATAAAAAATGGAACCTCTTTCAACTGGAATTATTTGCCATATAGTACATACCATACAGTAAATTAAAAAATGAGGTGGTCTGATCGACTGAAGTTTCTGGGATGTAAATGTGGGATATTTTTAGGGGCATACATTGCTATTTTTGGCATAATATGGCTTTAAGAGAGTAATTTGTCCTTCAATAGATGTAAAAAAAATATTTTTTAAGTCAAATTAAGAACAATTGGTGTGTAATGAAGAATAATTAGCAGCTCATTACAATGTTACTATGGTTGAAGCTTTCTGCTCCTGGGACTTTCCTGTTCATGAACTGTACTTCCTCCCCTGTCATGTTTTGGCTTGGCTCTGACTTTCAGCACTGTTGTAACTAAATTAATGTGATTTCTCAGATTTTTCTGTTCGTACTATTACCTGAGTTGATTTTTGGGGCTCTCTTTAATCCTAAGGCATAAAATCAGAAACCTGGAATGTCTATTGGCTTCCTAAGTATTTCTGTCTCCTTTTCTTCTGATTTGTGTCTGTTATTCACAAGTACAGCCACCATCATTACTTGATTAGCATTAGCTACATGGATAACCATGCTAGCTTTTTGATTTGGTTATGGTACAACCAGGCTTGTTGCTTGATTATCATTAGCTGCAGGGATAGCCTTGCTGAATGTTTGATTAGCTGACAGGATGGCCATGCTAACTGCTTAATCGGCTTCAGGGATAGGCGTGCTGTTTCACTGATTAGGTGTTGGCATAGGCATACTATTTGCTTGATTAGCTTGCAGGGATAGCCTTGCAGGTAGCTTGATTAGCTGGTGGAATTGCTCGATTAGCCAAAGGGTAGCTATGTTAATTGCCTTGATTAGCCTCACTGACAGCAATTGTGCTTGCTTAGCTAATTCCTTGGTTAGCTGAAATAGAGCCACGCTAGTTGTTTGATTAGCTAGTTGAGTTATTAGCTGTAGGTTGCCAGGATGGTTTGTTCTGTCATTGTGATCATCCTTTTTCTGTTTTTACATGGAGGTATGTTTTCTTTTGCATTGGTGACCCGCTCAGAGTCGTGTCCCAACTGCTATTGTGTTTCTGCAGCTCCACTCTGCTGGAGCCCAGGGTGGTGTGCCCCCCCCCCTCCCGGCTACTGAGCAGGGTTTTTAAATATAGCCTTCTCTGGTATTACAGCGCTGTGTGTCACTGGAACATGGGCTTGGCCTGGAACTGCTCTTGCCTTCCTCTCTCTCTCGCATAGCTGTGAATTCATCTTCACTGTGTCAAACAGCTGCGCTTACATTCTCATTCCTCCATCTCAGAAACCAGCGTCCTGTTCCTGAAGTCATTTTACGACTATTATTTTATGTTCATTTCTCTCACTTACCCTAGTAGCCTTTGCCTCCTTGGTTTCCAGTTATGGACACTAAGTAGGCAAGGCCGTTTGGTACCAATGTTCCCCGCGTCATTGTAGCTTCATGTTTTTACGTCTTTGACTTTGCCCCCTCATGGAATGTGATGAAATACTGTGTTGGCTTATTGCTTCTGTCTCCCCGTGTGTATGTGCTGTCCAAGAGGTGCAGGTAATCCCCGGGGGCTGTGGGGTGGGTTTCTTTCCGCACGCCCTGTCCAGCGCAGGTAATCCGTAGGGAGCTGCGGGAGAATTAGCAGAGGATAACGCGGCTCATCCCGGGGAAATCCCTGCCCTGCCTGGGCGCTTGGTCACACTGGACTCCCAGGCAGCACAAGTGCACTAATTTGGGCGGGTTAACCAGCTCCGCCCCTCCCCGCTCCCCACCCCCACATGTACCTGCAAGGCCGTGTTTGTCATGGCTCTTCATGGGGGAAGGGGGTTGGGGTCATATTATTCCCCCCCGGATTGCCCAGAACTTCAGAGAATGCAGGAGGCGGGAACCTTGATTGGAGGCGGATTTCTGGGCGTGGCTTTCTTTCGCTCTCTCTCTCGCTCTCCCTTTTCTGCAGTGTGTTTCGGCCCCTTGGAAGCACCCCTTGCTGCCCCCTTCTCCTCCCCCTCTCCTTACAGCGTCCGATTGGCCGCCCTCTTCCCTTCGTACTCTGAGCTGAGCGTCTGATTGGCCGTTCTGTTCTCCTCAGGTGCCGACAGCTCCTCCTCCACCAGCAGCGCGTCCCCAGTACCCAACAGCTATGAGTCACTAGAGGGTGGCAGTTACCCAGGTAACTCTCACTTCCTGCCCTCCCAGTACTACCAAAGATGCATTATGGTCACCAGATACTCGGCTCTGATACTCTTATGTCTGTCTTATCTGTCTGCTCTGCTTCTTAGCTGCAAGGTTAACGTCCAATGAGTAACACAAGTTTCCAGTGCCATCTTGCATTACAAAATGGCCTATTGCCACAGCATTATCCTTGGTCACACCTTACTAATAAATTGCTCTTATACGATTAATAAGGGGTCTAATGAGATTGTAATGATGATTTGTGTTTGTCTCTGCCTTTAGACTCCTCAGCTCCACCCACATCCGACGCATCTAAAGCTGCCACGCCCTTTGGATTTGGATATCCCAGCATGCCTCCAGGCTATCAGCAGGGACCAGCCTCCAGAACAGACTCCTCCCCCTCCCATGGTGGGTACAACCCACCTGGATACCAGCCCTATTCACAGGTAATGCATTATCTCTGACTCATCGCTGTTTTCCTTGTGAACACTGGAGGTCCTTCTGCTAGGCTGCTCGAAGAACTAAAACACTGATCTTCATTTTGTTGTACTTTCATAGTTTTATTTTATAAATATTGTGTTATGGTTACACCATTTTTAAGGTATGAACGTCTTAAGGGAAAACCACTATTCTGAAATCTGATTATTACATTGCATTATATTACTGATGCCATTTGGCAGACACTCTTATCTACAAAGCCTGCATTCTTTAATATAATCCATATATACAGCTGGGTATTTACTGAACCACCTCAGGTTAAGTACCTCAAGGGTACAACAGCTGTGCCCCACATAGGAATCGAACCTGCAACTTTCGAGCTACAAGCCCAGTTCCCTAACATTGGTCCTGGTTGCTGTAATTTTGTCTTCTGTTTTGAAAAGGAAAAGAAAGGGAAGCGCTGTTCTTCAAGGGGAACTTGAGTGGTCTGCCTTGTGTTTCCGGTATTGCGTATTTTCTGGTGACGCCCTCCACTGCTGTGCGTCCCCACAGCCCTTTCCCACCATGTCCCAGCTGTCTGCTGCTCTGGGGGGCATGAGTGGGGTACCGGAGCTTCAGGTGGAGGCACTGCGGCCTGTGAACCTCCTGCAGGAGAGGAACATCCTGCCCCCGGAGCCCGTACAGCCCCCAGAGCCCAACCTCAGCGCCGAGCTGAGAAAGGCCAACTGCAGCGCCAGGTGTGTGTGCGTGTGTGTGTGTGTGTGTGTGTGTGTGTGTGCAGTTGTTTGTCTGTGTGTTTGTGTGTGTGTGTGTGTGTGCTCACGTTTGTGTGTGTCTGTAGTTGTATGTGTGTGTGTGTGTGTGTGTGTGTGTGTGCAGTTGTTTGTCTGTGTGTTTGTGTGTGTGTGTGTGTGTGTGTGTGCTCACGTTTGTGTGTGTCTGTAGTTGTATGTGTGTGTGTGTGTGTGTGTGTGTGTGCAGTTGTTTGTCTGTGTATGTGTGTGTGTGTGCAGTTGTTTGTCTGTGTGTTTGTGTGTGTGTGTGTGTGTGTGCTCACGTTTGTGTGTGTCTGTAGTTGTATGTGTGTGTGTGTGTTTGTGTTTGTGTGCGTGTGGTTGTACCCATGAGGTGCGTGTGTGTGCATGTGGTTGTACCCATGAGGTGCGTGTGTGCGCGTGTGGTTGTATGCATGTACTTGTGTACAGTTGTCTGTGTGTGTGTGCGTGTTTGCGTGCCCTTGTTGGCTTTCCCGGGGGGTGTGTAATCTAGCGTTGACTGCCAGTGTGCGTGACCTTTAGCGCACGGTGTCTTTTCCAGCACGTTCCGATGCACCCTGACCAACATCCCTCAAACCCAGGCCCTGCTCAACAAAGCCAAACTGCCCCTGGGCCTGCTACTACACCCCTTCAGGGACCTTACTGTAAGTCTTACACGCCCAAAATAAGGGTCACTTTACCACAGCTACACCCCTTCAGGGACCTTACCGTAAGTCTTACACCCCCAAAATAAGGGTCACTTTACCACAGCTACACCCCTTCAGGGGCCTTACCGTAAGTCTTACACCCTCAAAATAAGGGTCACTTTACCACAGCTACACCCCTTCAGGGACCTTATCGTAAGTCTTACACCCCCAAAATAAGGGAGGGTCACTTCATAACAGTTACACCCCTTCAGGGACCTAATGGTAGCAAAAAAATGTTTTCACATTTTGCTTTTGATTTTCTGCCCCTTCTGCCCCTTCTGCCCCTAAGCAGAGCCAAGTAGTGTGTCCAAACGAGGTTACATTCAAACCTTCATCCACAATTCTGCCCCTCATCATGTGCTATTAATGACTGATGCCATTACTGATAACCTGGTTTCGTAAGCTGGTTTGGGTGTTAACAACCGCCCCTCACGTTCCCTCCTGCAGCAGCTGCCCGTCATCACGTCCAACACCATCGTACGCTGCCGGTCCTGTCGGACCTACATCAACCCGTTCGTGTCCTTCCTGGACCAGAGGAGATGGAAATGCAACCTGTGTTACCGAGTCAACGACGGTAAGCGCGTAGTCTTCAGTCCGTACGTCTGTCTGTTTTCTGTCCATCTATTTGTTCATCCACGATGGAGTGAGTGTGGTTTTTTTTTTCTTTCTGGAGGGATGTCAGTGAGTGAATGTTTTAAGTGAAAGGATGTCTGATGGAGTGAGCGTGTGTGTTTCATGTGAAAAGGTCTCTGATGGAGTGAGTGAGTGTGTTGTATGTGAAAGGATTTCTCTGATGGAGTGAGCAAGTACGTTGTAGCCTATGTACAAGGATTTCTCTGAGAGTGAGCGAGTACGTTGTATGTGAAAGGATTTCTCTGGAGTGAGGGGAGTGTTTTAGGTGAAAGGATTTCTCTGATGGAGTGAGCAAGTATGTTGTATGTGAAAGGATTTCTCTGAGAGTGAGCGAGTGTGTTGTATGTGAAAAGGTTTCTCTGGAGTGAGCAAGTGTGTATGTGAAAGGATTTCTCTGGAGTGAGCGAGTGTGTTGTATGTGAAAGGGTTTCTCTGATTGAGTGAGTGAGTGTGTTGTATGTGAAAGTATTTCTCTGAGAGTGAGAGAGTGTGTTGTATGTGAAAGGATTTCTCTGATGGAGTGAGCAAGTATGTTGTATGTGAAAGGATTTCTCTGAGAGTGAGAGAGTGTGTTGTATGTGAAAGGATTTCTCTGATGGAGTGAGCAAGTATGTTGTATGTGAAAGGGTTTCTCTGGAGTGAGCGAGTGTGTGTTTTATGTGAAAGGATTTCTCTGATGGAGTATGGGGAGTGTGTTGTATGTGAAAGGGTTTCTCTGATGGAGTGAGCGAGTGTGTGTTTTATGTGAAAGGATTTCTCTGATGGAGTATGGGGAGTGTGTTTCATGTGAAAGGTTTTCTCTGATGGAGTATGGGGAGTGTGTTTCATGTGAAAGGATTTCTCTGATGGAGTATGGGGAGTGTGTTGTATGTGAAAGGGTTTCTCTGATGGAGTATGGGGAGTGTGTTGTATGTGAAATGATTTCTCTGATGGAGTGAGTGAGTGTGTTGTATGTGAAAGGATTTCTCTGATGGAGTGAGGGGAGTGTGTTTTAGGTGAAAGGATTTCTCTGATGGAGTATGGGGAGTGTGTTGTATGTGAAAGGGTTTCTCTGATGGAGTATGGGGAGTGTGTTGTATGTGAAATGATTTCTCTGATGGAGTGAGTGAGTGTGTTGTATGTGAAAGGATTTCTCTGATGGAGTGAGGGGAATGTTTTAGGTGAAAGGATTTCTCTAATGGAGTATGGGGAGTGTGTTGTATGTGAAAGGGTTTCTCTGATGGAGTGAGCGAGTGTGTGTTTAATGTAGAAGGATTTCTCTGGATTATGGGGAGTGTTTTAGGTGAAAGGATTTCTCTGATGGAGTGAGTGAGTGTGTTTCATGTGAAAGGGTTTCTCTAATGGAGTGAACGTGCTCTTTTCGTTTCCCTGGCAGTGCCCGATGAGTTCATGTACAACCCCGTGACCCGATCGTACGGGGAGCCACACAAGCGGCCGGAGGTGCAGAACTCCACCGTGGAGTTCATCGCATCCTCAGATTACATGGTACGAGGGCCCCTATTCACGGTCTGTCTCAGCGTGCGCGAGTGCTCATCTAGGATCAGTTTTACCTTCACGTTCATATTGGCTATGGACAGTGAAAAACTGACCTCAGATCAGCATTACTAATCTGAGACACTTTCAGTGCTCGAGAAGGCTGATTCAGTGCTGTAAGAACCTTTTAAAATCATTTGGCAGGGGTACAGAAATGACACACTTTAGGAATTCCAGTGTGTTTCATGGCATGCGTGCTGTGCCCCTGTAATTTTCCTCTGTAACAGTCAGTCTACATTGTTCTAATGTGTGTTGACCAGTCATGGTATGCCTAAGATGGTTGGCTGGGCTCAATGAAGCTGTTGGGTAGTCTTTAGGATGTATTGCTTTTGTATTTTATTAATCTTCTCATTTGCATGTGCATTTGTTTCTTCAGCTGCGGCCTCCTCAGCCCGCCGTCTATCTGTTTGTGCTGGACGTATCCCACAATGCCGTGGAGGCGGGCTACCTGAAGGTCTTCTGCCAATCCCTGCTGGAGAACCTGGACAAGTGAGAATCAATACGCTGTACAGCTGGCGCCCTTAATCTTATCCAGAAAGGGCTGGTGTGGGTGCAGGCTTTTGTTTCAACCAAGCAGTAACACCCCTGATTCTACTGATAAAGGTCAATAGCAAGCAGTCTAGTGGTTGATTAGTAGAATCGGGTGTGTAACTGCTTGGTTGGAACAAAAGCCTACACCCATTCTGGCCCTTTCTGGATAAGATTTAGGGCCCCCTACTCTACAGGATCAGCACTGACACAAACTGCAAATACGGACAATTCGGTTTTTTAAAATATTTTTTTTAAATTTTCATTCTAAGTCGGCTTTCTAGAACTGTTGCTTTCAGTTACCACTCGAGATTTTTGCATCACCATTGGAATGTTACATTACATTACATGTTCAGTTAACAAAATTCAAATAACACACTTTTTATCTTCCACCTAAAGGGGTTAATACGGAATTGAATCCACGTTCCAAAATGGCCTGGCACGACAAGCAATTGCAGTTTGTTTAATTATAGATCTTTTGTTTGGATAATTGAATATGTACTCCAGATTAATTGCACAGTTAGTTCATTATGCTGATAAGACTGTTGACTCTGGCACTTCTTGCTGCGTTTTTACTGCACTTGATTTAATCAGACAAGAGCACGGCCTCCGCATGTAGTAGCACACATCGAAATTACAGAACGTTGCCTGCACGCTCTCACATTGAATGTTTCGTTTCATCTTCGTACAAAATAACATTCTCTGAGCTGACGGCTGTTATGTTTGAAAGCGCCTGCGGTGTGTCTGGGCCTTCTGGGTTATTTTGAGCATGTTTTGAAAAAGGAGGCTTTGTTAATTGTGGACCGCCTCCACTATTTATTTAAAAAGTTTCAGTGAGTTGTGTAAACTTTTTGGGTTCTTTTTTCTGGACAGTGTTCATCCCGTGAATTTATATATTTTTCTCCCTCTTTTAATTTGGGGTCACGGTTGTTATGGGGTGATGAAAAGTCAGAGGTGGTTTCTGTCAGTGTGCAGCCGTTCCCTAGCCAATCCGGCTGCTCCTCTGCACACGCAGTAAACCTTTCTGCCTCCTCGTTCCTTCTCTTTATTTCCTGGGACAGGTTGCCGGGGGATACGCGCACCCGAGTGGGGTTTGTAACGTTCGACAGCACCATCCACTTCTACAACCTGCAGGAGGGCCTGTCGCAGCCTCAGATGCTGGTGGTGTCTGACATTGACGGTACAGTCCCCGCCCCCCCTTTTTCAACATGCTCCGCCCACTTTCAATCTGCTCCACCCCCTTTCAGTCTTCCCAGTCCATCTCTGTGTCCATCAAACAAGTCAGTGATGGCGGTTGATTGTAGCTCCACACATTTAGGTGGAGGTAAGGAAGTGCTTTCTTCGTGGACAGGGTTCCCCTGGAAAGGCCGATCCCATCTCAGCAGGGCTTACCTGGGGTAAATAAAGGAAGTGAGAATAAGCGATTGGGACAGAGGCCATCTTGAGTGTGATTGCTGTTATGCAGAGCCATCTCATCCCATGCCGCATGATGGGAGATGGGAGGACAGTTTTTCATGAATATTCTGTTCAGTGCGTGCTCTGCTGGCTCCTCCCCTCTCACTTCCTGCTGTAAAATTTCTTTCCAGACGTCTTCATCCCCACCCCTGACACTCTGCTGGTGAACCTGAAGGAGAGTAAAGAGGTAAGAGCTTTCAGACAAATTATTTGGTGAAACATTTAACATTTAACCATTTAAGTTTTAATGGGGTTCATTAAACACTCTTTATTTTTCCAGTGCATTTCTTTCTTTGTTGAGTTGAATTTAATTTGAGTCTAAATGGGTTGAATCTGAGTCAAATTGAGTAGAGCTGATTTTAAGTGAATTTGAGTTGAACTGAGCTGAATTGAATTGGAACTGGAGTTGGAGATGAATTGAAGCTTGAGTTGGAGTTGAATCACGTGGAGTTGGAGTTGAGTTGCAGCTCTGTGCCCCGTACAGCTGGTGAAGGACCTGCTGAACGCCCTGCCCGCCATGTTCAGCCACACCCGCGAGACGCACAGCGCCCTGGGCCCCGCCCTGCAGGCCGCCTACAAGCTCATGTCCCCCACCGGCGGGCGCGTCTCCGTCTTCCAGACCCAGCTGCCCACCCTGGGGGCGGGGCTCCTGCAGTCCCGGGAGGACCCCAACCAAAGATCCAGCACCAAGGTACCGGCCCCGCCCCAACGCCTCGTCACATGCAGCCACACTCCTCTAATATTCTGTTTGCTGTGAGTCCACGTAATGCACTGTATTATGGGATACATTCAGGAATTAACCCACTTATTGTTTTTCTTAAGTTTATTAGTACCATTGTTGTCTTGTATTTATCCTTGCTGGCTGCATTTTTATCAGAATATTTGTTGTTATAATTTTAAACAGTGTCTGTTTTTTTTTTTTGGAGATTACGTATTTTTTTATATAAACTTGACAGATTTTGTGAATGTGTGTGTGTGTGTGTGTATGTGCGTGTGTGTGGGAATGCACCAATACAAGCAGTCATCACTTTTTTTGTAATGCTCGTATTGTGGGTCGTGCTGTGCATCTGACTGTGTCACTCTCCTGTCTTAAGGGGGTGCAGCATTTGGGGCCGGCGACGGACTTCTATAAGAAGCTGGCGCTGGACTGCTCCGGCCAGCAGATCGCTGTGGACCTGTTCCTGCTCAGCTCCCAGTACTCAGACCTGGCCTCGCTAGGTAAGAGCGCCAGGCTGTCCTCTTAAGTACATCAGGGCTCCCCCGCAGAGACGCAGGGTCTATTGGGGTCTCCCGCAGAGACGCAGGGTCTATTGGGGTCTCCCACAGAGACGCAGGGTCTATTGGGGTCTCCCACAGAGACGCAGGGTCTATTGGGGTCTCCCGCAGAGCCGCAGGGTCTATTGGGGTCCCCCACAGAGACACAGGGTCTATTGGGGTCTCCCACAGAGACGCAGGGTCTATTGGGGTCTCCCACAGAGACGCAGGGTCTATTGGGGTCTCCCACAGAGCCGCAGGGTCTATTGGGGTCCCCCACAGAGACACAGGGTCTATTGGGGTCTCCCACAGAGACGCAGGGTCTATTGGGGTCCCCCACAGAGACACAGGGTCTATTGGGGTCTCCCACAGAGACGCAGGGTCTGCAGGGTCTCCCACAGAGACGCAGGGTCTATTGGGGTCCCCCACAGAGTCGCGGGGTCTGCAGGGGCCCCCCACAGAGTCGCGGGGTCTGCAGGGGTCCCCCACAGAGTCTCAGGGTCTGCAGGGGTCCCCCACAGAGTTGCAGGGTCTGCAGGGGTCCCCCACCCTGGTCCTGGAGAGGTGAATTAACCCTGTAATCAACAGCTTTATTTAATCAGTTAAAGGTATACTATGCAGGATTTATTAGCCTTGCTGTGGTCTTGTATTTACAATCAAAGTCTCCTCCTCCACCTCCCCACCCACTCACCCTGCGTACCTCACATAATGTAGCTGGCTGGATAGCTGGAGGTAACGTTAGTACCGTGAAATGAGTGATCGTGCACAACAGTGAGACGGTATATTTGATTATAGCTTAATTCTTTTATGTTTAACGTATAGATGAATTGCATTATTTTGAATATAATAGCAGTTTTATCGTTGGGACTTTTAGTTTGAAAATACACTGTAAGTAACATTACTTACAGATCCCACAGAACACAAGCCAACTGTACATGGCTTTTCATCCCCTTGATGAACTTCAGCTGACGCCACCAAGGAAAATAAATTCCACGGTTAACTCTAATTCTTGAGTGAGCCTCGGTGTGTCGTTGCTGCTTTTGCGAAAATGAGATCCCAAACCACAGGCTCTGTAGCCACACCCACCCCTCTCGACACAGAAAAGAGCATCACGCCCAGAAACGTCCTGTACGCATTTTAGGATAACAAATACAGATAAAGGTGCACAAATTTGGAGAAAGTGCGTAAAGACAGAGATTGCCGGTGCATCATCGATATGTGTCAGCATGGTTTATTTAGTCATATTCTCAAGGTAAAAATCCTGCATAGAGTGCCTTTAAGCTCTGAGCAACGACAGAAAACAGCAGACACTGTGGCTCTCCCTCACTCCTTCATATCAGTTCCTTATCTGAGTTTGGTTGCGCAAATATGTAAACGTTTTTCCCTGATTAATGGGCTTCCTTGCGAATCTGTGCTTTTAGAGAAAGGCCTCAGCCAAAGGATTCTGTTACGATTTTAAAAGCTTTTAATATGATAAATAAAGATAATATAAATGGAAAAACATCATTGTATATTTTATGTAAAAGATATAATTCTCCTGCATGGGCTTGCTCCAGGGTACTGAAGTAGTGATATATGTAACTGACTAATGCTGGATATCATAATGCCGGAGGTGGTCTTTCTGTATGGGTGAATTTTATTGGTCGACTTTAGAACAACTGTGGCAGCCGTTAGTTAGCCAGACAGTGGAATTAAATTCAGCGCTCAGTCAGGGAGACTGTTCAGCAGTAAAAGTGCACCCAGCCCCTCAGGAGTTGGTGAAGGCTTCCAGGTTCCAGTAGCTGCTGTTTTCTTCCCCGCTCTCACCAGCCTGTATGTCCAAATACTCGGCCGGAAGCATCTTCTACTTCCCTGGGTTCCACCACGCCCACAACCAGCCCCAGGTGGTGAAGTTCCAGAAGGATCTCCAGCGATACCTGACCAGGAAGATCGGCTTCGAGGCGGTGATGAGGATACGCTGCACTAAAGGTGCGCCGGCATGCTCTCTCTTCAGACACTGTCTGTCAGTCTGGCTTCCTGCGATCTCATTGGCTCTATCAACTTCTAGCTAGTGTTCCGTAGTAGCTCAGTGGTCAAGTTCGATTTTATCCCCCTCTACACAAGATTATGATTCGTCTGAAGTGTTAGTTTGTTAGCAAAGCACATCCTGAAATATTAGGCACACTTACGATACAACTTTATTTGTACCCAAGGGGCCATTGCAGCAGGACGTAGCGATAGCACTGGAGGCAACACAACCAACCCCAAAGTGTCACAGTAATAATACGGCACAAACAACAAACAACAACAACAACAATTACACATCAGCAAAAAAAAGTGCTCAAGCATAATTAATTGCAGGTGGGGTTCTGCAACAGACAATGGTCCTTCGCATTGTCTTTGTCTCACGTCAGTGTGTCAGTCAGGTCAAAGTAAAAACTCGAGGGCATCTTTTAGAGCAGGGGTCTGGCGTCATCCAGACGGTCGCTAAGTCCTCCCGCCACGTTTCTTCGTCGCAGGGCTCTCCATCCACACCTTTCACGGGAACTTCTTTGTGCGCTCCACGGACCTGCTGTCGCTGGCCAACGTGAACCCGGACTCGGGCTTCGCCGTGCAGATGTCCATCGAGGAGAACCTGGCGGAGACCTCGCTGGTCTGCTTCCAGGCCGCGCTGCTCTACACCTCCAGCAAAGGTGAGACGGGCCAACTCCGCACCCCCCCCCCCCCCCCCCACCCCAATCACGCTTAAACCCGCACACACCTGCTCCAGGCCACGCTGCTCTACACCTCCAGCAAAGGTGAGACACCAGAGACGGGCCAACTCCGCACCCCCCCCCCCCCCCCACCCCAATCACGCTTAAACCGGCACACACCTGCGTCAGGCCTGCTGCTGTCCGCATGGTGTTCAGTAGGGGGCAGTTTATCGAGAGAATAGATCAAAGGCTCAGGTGTGCTGTCTTGCGGCCAAATCGGTGTGTGACGCGTTATGTGAACGGAATAAACAGGGATTGTATGGTGAAAAGGTTGTCTGTCTCTTCCTGACTTTCTCCTTCTGTCTCTGGCCCCCTTTTATCTCTTACTGTCTCTCACTCTCTCTTTTTTTCTCGCTCTCTCTCTTTCTCTTCCCCCCCCTCTCCAGGGAAAAGGAGGATCAGGGTTCACACCCTCTGTCTCCCTGTGGTGAACCAGCTGAGCGACGTGTTCGCTGGTGCCGATGTGCAGGCGATCTCCGCCCTCCTGGCCAACATGGGTGAGCGGGGTGGGGTTGCAGCGCGTGGGAGCGGTTACGGTGTGTGGGTGGGGCTATACGCTGTGGGCGGGGTCACAACTCAACGGGCGGAGTCACACTGCATTCACAGCCTCAGAACCGATGCTTGGATTCGCTCACTTTATCACCTTTCAGGCCGTGGTTTGACTGACGGTGCGGTCTCTGAGAGCGGCACTCAGTTTGCACTGATGTTGTGCTTTTAAGAAGGGCAGTGTCGTGCAGTTCCCCTCGCTAATTCATAAAGCACTGCGAAGAACTGTGAAGACAGGGAGAAACATGACAGAACATGTCTCTGATAATTAGCCTTAACTAATATTTAAACGGGGCTAACATTTCAGTACACGCTTTGTCAATTTGCTGATTTAAACCCGGTTCTGATATGTACACGGACTGAAAGATGACTAGTCTCGCTTGGTTCAGTTGAACTCACAGATGTTCCTGGTTAGATCATTTTGAAGCAGCCCAGTGAATAATTGATGTAGAGGCCATGCAGTCCGGTTTGGTGCAGGTCTCCCCAGTGAGAGAGCCAGGCAGTGACGCTAGTGGTTGAGCGGAAGTTTGAGAGCTCAGGGAAAAACCGTAGATGCTCTGGGGATGTCAGATTCACAGGGCTTCCTCTGCCTCCGTGAGGTAAGTCTCATTCTAAACCGAGTGTCCTTTCTGCATTCTTTTATCAATTCTGATATCTGTATTCTATATTCTGATATCAGTTTTGATATCTGTAGTCTGTATTCTGATATCAAAATTAACAGAATTACATGCTATTGTAAAGGATGCACTCCAAAAACACTGTGACGGTACAGGCCAGCGTTGTGAAACCGAACGTTTTGGCCTAAACCTTTGTCAGTGGTTTAGGCCCAGTTGGTAGCTCTGTTAGTGTGTGTCTGTTGGCTTTCTGCCTCCAGTTTTTAGCGGTATCTGTGCTGTTAAGCTGTCCGCCCGGTATGTGTGTGTGCGTGCAGCTATCGATCGCTCGGTGTCGTCCAACCTGTCGGATGCCCGGGACGCCCTGGTGAACGCGGTGGTGGACTCCCTGGCAGCGTACCGCTCTGACGGCTGCTCCGTGCAGCAGTCCGGCCTCGTCGCCCCCGCGTCCCTGCGCCTCTTTCCCCTCTACGTGCTGGCCCTGCTCAAACAGGTGAGAAACGCGTGCACACATGCACACGCAGGCACACAAGTATACACACACACACACGCGTGAAGGCTTCCCATTGACTACATTCATTCTGTAACCTCTAACCCTAACCCTAACCACTACACGCCTAACCTTAACCCTAACCTTAACCTAATTGTAACCCTAAGTCCTAACCCTAAAACAGCCTCTTGAACTTGTGAGGACCAGCAAAATGTCCCCACGTTGTGTAATTTTCCTCATCTTTCTATCCTTGTGAGGACATTTGGTTCTAACAAAGATAGTCTTACAAGTTCACACAAGCACACACACACTCACACAAGCATGACCACCCATACACATCTGCACACGTGTGCGTACGCACGCACTCGTGCTCAAACAGAGATTAATATTTTTAACATTTTAAAAGTGTAATTGGGTTGAAGGTTCCTGAACCTAACCTTACTGACCTAAGTGGGCTTGACTCTGCAAGTCCTAACATCTCTAAACCCCCACCCCCCCCCGCCCCCCCACAGAAAGCTCTGCGCACAGGTACCAGCACGCGTCTGGACGACCGCGTCTTCGCCATGTGCGAGTTCAAGAGCCAGCCGCTGCAGCAGGTCATGCGCCTGATCCACCCCGACCTGTACAGGATAGACAACCTGTCCGACCAGGTGAGCTGCTCATTCTGAATGAAAGCACGTTAGGGTTACCGGCACCTAACCGTTTCATAAGAGGTCATAAGATCAAATAAACACAGATGTGTTACTGTACTCTGATGAACATGTGTCTGGCCGTCTCTGGAATGTGGGGCATCATCTTAGTCCCATTCAAAGTGAAAAGAAAAAATGTTATCCCAATCGGTTCCCAAATTTCTCAGACCTGACAGTGTAGAATTTTGTTTGCATTTTATTCTGGAGGTGTGTAAGTTTGTGCTATATGTGTTTTTTTTTTTTTTTGTTTGTTTTTTTAATTGTCATCCTTGGTGGCAGTTTTTTTTTTTTTTTTTTTTAAGATGTATTTTCACAAAGTCTCTTGTCACTTCTTTTTTTAATTGTTTTTACTTTTTTGTTGTATTTTATTGTAGTTATATTATTTTTGTTTTGTTCTTATTACTCATGTTTTTCCAACAGGGGGCGCTGCACATGAACGACGGCGTGGTCCCCCAGCCGAGCCTCCTCCACCTCACAGCCGAGAAGCTGACGAGAGAGG
The DNA here is from genome assembly GCF_013347855.1 of Anguilla anguilla. Taxonomy (NCBI): domain Eukaryota; kingdom Metazoa; phylum Chordata; class Actinopteri; order Anguilliformes; family Anguillidae; genus Anguilla; species Anguilla anguilla. Next base: position 26,698,343 of record NC_049207.1, read on the forward strand.
GCGCCTTCCTCATGGACTGCGGAAACGTGAGTGCTTCGCGCTGCGGGCGCTGGGCTGAGAGGTTGCAGGTTCCTCTGTCATTGTGCCCCTGAGCACGGTTAAGTTGCCTAAATTGTTACCGTAAGTATCCAGCTGTATTCATAACCATTAGGACTGTATAAACAGTATAAAATACATTTTTATAAAATGACGTAAGGTGTGAAAGTCTGTGTTTAAGCTCATCACCTGTGTTCTTTCTCTCTCTCCTGTTCTCTTACTTTCTTTTTCTCTCTCTCTCCCTCCCTCCCTCTCTCTCAGGTAATGTACCTGTGGGTTGGGAAAGGCTGCAGTGAGCCGTTCATCAGAGATGTCCTGGGCTACCAGAACCACGCTTCAGTACCGCAGAATATGGCAAGCACAGCACATCCTTACAACACTGGCTCAGAAAATGATTTCAGTGCTTTTTGTTTTACGCATCTTCACAACAAAAGTTTTCTTTCATATTATATTATCTTTCATATTTATTTCATAAACAGTATGTTTTGGGTAGTCATACATTTTGTTTTTAATTGCATTTGCATACAAGACATGGAGGTGTTTCAAATACTTACTTTATTTAGTCACTTTAATAGCTGTGCGATAGGCTTGATATTGGTGCGTGATGCAGATTATCAGTAGAACCTGTTCCTGTTACTGATTTTTAATTGGGATAATAAAGTGGAGATGAAACAGCCATGAGCACATCTTATTAATATAAAGGAGAGAGGAGCTCCTTCAGTCACTGAGTGTCTATAATGCTGCGTTCTCACCAAACCCCCAGGCTCTGTGTTTATTGGGCGGTACTATGCAAATAGTGTAGGCGGGTTTCGTTGGATAGCTAAGGGACCAGCACGAGTGATGCAGCCTACTCCGGAAAACTGTCGGCACCTGTTTTGGCTCTCCGCTTTCAAAATGGTGCAAAATGGCGGAGCGTTGATAAACCTTCTCTTTTTTTCCCCACATAAACTGTCCAATAAAATACACTTCTGAAAACATCTGAGGTGAGAAATAGGCTATGCAGTTGCCGAATCTTATTTATATTTGATCTCCAGCACCTGGTCTGAAAGTTTGAGCTGGGTTTTGTGAGCCGGAGTGAGCTTACACCTTCATTTGCATATAAAAAGCACGGAGGTCATTCCATGCAAATATAGAACCGGCGACGGCACCACACCACTCGCCAGACACTTCCTTCATGCACTGCGCTGCCTGTCCATAAAAAATGAATAGGACTCAAATGCCAGTTTCAGTGAGAACGACCCATAAAATGAGTAGTACAACACCAGTGGTGATTGGTTGATACTTTCTGGCTACTTCCTGGTCTGTCCCGCTAGGACCTAGGAAGTATTGTCAGAGTATCCACCAATTGGTTATAATGTTGTTCTGTTGGTTGTTACTGACTGGTACGTCACAGCCGTCCTATCCTGGTTTCATTACCGCTGACTCCTGTAGTCGTATGAGGCCATGCGTTTACCCTCTTCACACGCGGCCATTTGTATCATTTAGTAAACGGGAGTGTAGAAGTGTACACTTAGACCATGCTGTTATGATGCTGTTATGATGCTACAGTGCACTCCTATTGCCTTCGTTGTTGGATGTATACTTTGCCTTTTCCTTTGTACTAAGTGTACAAGTGTGTTCTCCAGTCTACTCCTTACTGTCAACGCAGGTATTGCTTTCACGGCACTTTGAGGTTAATCATACAGCCAGCTATTTGTGTGTGGATTGCGGTGCCAGAACAGCGAAAGGAAAGTCTCAAAATAAAAAAAAATATATGAGAGGAAACTCACAAATTTGCGTCACTGAATGCGTACAGAGGTAGGAGTATGAGGTATTTGTTCAAAAGGGAAAATATGTAATCAGAAATATGTGTGCATTTGTACAAATTGGTGTACATTCATGTAAATGATGATTTACAAGACACAAGTTGATAGATATTCGTTTGAGGGCAGTGAAACCCATTTGTGATGTGTGCATCATGATCCATAAATAGACACATTTGTCTGTAATATTGAGGCTAATCTCTTTCCGTAATCATTGACCCTGCCAGTGTTGGATGCCCGCTCCTGATGCTGTGCTGCTGTACTGTACTAAATACAGAGATCTGTTTGTACGTGTTGCAGTCCTGCACTCGATAGACCTCTCCGCAGTGCTGCTGTTTTCAGTTATGGCGGTAGCCTGTGATGGTTGAGGCATTCCAACATAACCGCATTCTGTAGTAACAAGTCATTAAGTTTGATTTATTTAAGTTTGATTTTGTTCTATTGTTCCCTGTGTTTCAGTGATATGCTTTGTCTCGCCTGAGGCTATAATTATCGAAGCCAGCTTGTACACAAATGCTCACACGTTGGGCTGACATTTTCAGCAGTCATGTAATGTTATTTTATTCTCTTAGTGGTTGCTAATTACTTGTTTTTTTTTTTAAATGTCTCATACCAGACTCAGATTCCAGACCTAGACACTCCCTCGTCAGAAAGAACCAGAGCATTCCTCAGCTGGCTTCTGGAGTCTCGGCCTTTTAGCCCTACGCTTTACGTTGTGAAGTAAGTACCGTAGACTCTTCATCTGGATTTGGAATTAACTGGGCTGACTGGATAAGTAAGCTGTTCTAGGAGTGAACAGGGGTGCCCAGCAATGTTCCTGGAGGGTTTGGGTGCGTGTGTGTGTGTGTGTCTGTTGATTTGTGTTACTGTATAAACAATTATTGTAGTTTGGCAGCACACCTGATGCTTGTAGGCTCCTATATCCATTTTCATCAAGGATGCATGTGCAGTTTGCATCTATAGCGCATGGCTATCAGAAATGTCACATCATGTAAATTATTGGGGCTAATCAATTAACTTATTCATTGACAGAAGTCGTCTGCATGAAACCCCAAATCTTGTTTTGGCCCTTTTAGTCATAGTGCTAAAAAACCTTCAAATACAAGTGCAGCAAGAAAGGGAACAGGATATGAGCTTGGGTCATGTGACACATTTAGAAAACAGGGTGATTTTAGGAGAAAGGGTGTGCCCTCCAAGCCTTGTGTTTTGGTTGTTTGGATGTTGGATGTGTGATTTATTCAGTCTTTATTTTCTATGGCCGTTCTTAGGGACGACTGCTCTGCGAAGACCAGCTTTTTCCAGCACTTGGTGGAGGACCGGACCGAGTCTGCTTTCTCTTACTACGAGTTCCTGCTCCACATCCAGCAGCAGCTGTCCAAGTAGATAGACAGTCGCCTAGGTAACGGCAGCCCAGTGTCGTCACTGTGAAGATGCTAGAGTCACGATGTGTGCAGCAGGGGGCACGTCTTTTTTTTGCAAGGGGAGCAGCACCTGACTTAGGATAGGACCAGAGAGAGAGAGAGAAATAGAGAGATGTATGAGGAGAGAGAGCGAGAGATGGAGAGAATGAGGTGAAGGGCGGGGTACGGCACCTCCTGGCCCAGTGATTCGTTGGGGGGGTGGGGGTCGGGGGGGTCACAGAGGTCACCTGCCAGGGCGGGGCCACTTATGTGACAAACTATGAAAAAATAAGATGATGGGAGGAGTTATGAAAATCAAAAAGCAAAGGAAACTCCACGTGATTGGCTCCCTCATCTCGTCTCCGTGGTAAACGCAGCCAAACCCCGCCCCACCCCACGCCCTGAAGGAAGAGGAGGAAAGGAACTGGTCGCTTCGTCCAGCTGCTTCTCCTCCCGCCCAGAGCCCTGCGGAGCCGCAGAGCGGGCCACTGTCCCTGATCTCTCCCAGAGGCACGAAGGCAAGCGAGAGCGACTTCTCATGCAACGCAAAAGAAAGAGGCGGAAAGTAAATATCCGGTTACAGATTGAAGGAGCAGCCTTGCATGTTTTTTTTGTTTTTTTTAATTTGTGCATAATCTGTTTTTTTTTTTTTGTTTGTTTGTTTTTTTAAATATGTCAGAGACCCAATTCCCCCGCCTCCCTCCCTGCCCCCCCCCACCCCCCCCCACCCCACCCCAAAATCATTTTTTTGTTGTCCCCAAGTGTGGATGGAACAGGGATGGCAGTTTTTTTTTTTGTGATGTATGTTGTAAAGCAGTATCAGACTTCTCTTTTTTTTTTTTTTTTTTTTTTGTCGTTTCTTTTTGTACTAATCATGGAAGCGCTGTGGGTCCGGCTCGTTCCGGTCGGGCTGGACGCCCCTGGGCCGGAGCGCGGCGCGGCGCCATCTCGGGCCTGTCCGGCCTGAGGCTCTGTCTGAAATGAACAGTAATTCCTGTAACAAAACAAACAAAAGGACAAAAAAAAAAAACATGTTTTTTTTTAGGGCAATAACAGCTGCTGTTCTTCTCTTTGTAATTCTCTTGCAAATCTTTTACGTGAAATTATTTATCATCCGCTTATGAAATAAAAGAAAACAATATTTTGCTTGATCTTATTTTTGTTCCTCCAAAGTTGTACATCTTCAAGTGTCAGTACGTTCAAAGGCACTGTCCCGTTCATTTCAAGGCCTGTAAATAAATGGTCATGAAAAAAATATGCAGCTGGTAGCAGGCATGATGAAGCATTGAATAACTGCTTATGATGAGGAAGCTTTTTTAGCTTTTAGCTTGTGCTTTCTGATCTGAGCTGACCTTAAATTGATCCGTCCACCAGTAAAACTGATCAATAAATAATGAATTGAGGCAGAGGAATGACAAACAATTGGCTTTAATGCCCCCCAGAGGTGGGGAAATGTCAAGTCGGCCAGGATGATGACATTCTAACACATCCAGGAAAACTACGCCCAACTGATACTTTAAGAATCATCGAGGTAGCCACGCCCACTCTACGTACAGTACTGACTCAGTTGAATCTGCAAGGCTTCTTCATGCATTTTCATCTGTTCCTGCAGTGGGAGGGCAGTAAAATTTGTTAACATGGAAGTTGGGGTGTAGTTTCCCTTTCAGACCCTTGCCTTTGTGATGGTAAGTAATCCATGACGGTGTGTTTGAATAAAAAGGCTCAGTCGCAGTGTGGGACACCCTGTGATTACGTGGACCCCAGGTTCGAGCTCACATGTGCAGAGCAGTCGTGAAGAGGAATGCTTGCGGCACAAAAAAATAAATTAATGTGGTTTTGAAAATGTGAAACCGGTGATGCATTTCATGTGATGAGCAAGACATTTCTGCAGAGCAGCAACAGCAGATTAGAAAGTTTGGAGCAGTTCCACGTGCTGGGCTTTTCTCATGTCTCACAGCCACTTAGGGAAGAAAGATAGTAAGAGAGCAGTGTAGAACCGTGGTGAGAGGAACTGAGCTTGTTACTTGGAGGTTGCAGGTTTGATTCACAGATGGGGCCCTACCATTTTGCCCTTGGGCAAGGTGCATTACCCAAATTTCAGTACGTTGGCAGATCCAGATCTTGTTTCAGAGCGAGTTTTCAGCTCATTGATAAAGTGTCTTGCAGGAGAACTCATCTAGTATCAAGTTTCCCCTGTCCATATCCAAATAAGCTAAAAAAGAAATATTGATATTGGATCAGGTCCTGTTATCCATAAAGCATCTTAGAGCTGAAGTTTGAATTGGGCGCTGTCCATATTCTAACTTTTGCATTATAAGATAAAAAGCACAGCCTGGACTTGCAGTCGTCCTCTGGCACGTTTTATGCTTATGGACCCTGGCATCATCTTCCTGTTTCTGTGGTGGGGGTGGGACCTCTGGGCCAGCGTTGTCATATGATCAGCCATCCGGCGTGCCGCGGCGGTGTCAACAAAAGCAGACTTCTAGATACCATCAAGACGATGCAATCTGAGCGCGCGGAGTTCCCGATGCACTCTGGGTTTGTTATGGGAGAGCGAGCGCTTTTTCCTGGGCCTCCAGCCCAGTCAGCAGGAGCGGCAGACGTGGTGCCTGTGGCGAGCGGTCTGCGTCTGCAGCTTCTGCGGTTAAAGCGAGCGGTCGATGGGCACTGCGCTCACGGTCTCCCGCTGCTAACTGACCTCCTCGCCGCCGGACTTGAAGCCCAGGGACGCTGGCGCCGCCACTCAACTTGCAGCAACAATTGCTGCCCAATCCTCGCTTTAGATTTGAGTGGGTGGGGAATTTATCAGAGAACACTTCATTTTCTTTTTTATATTTTTATTTTTTTGCGGTTTTGATCCAGCAAAGGTAAAATGATTGTAGATTGTAGACTTTTCATACATGCTGTTATAATTAGGCATGAAACTATATATTGCTGTTGGGATTGTGAGCCAAGCAAAATTGCACTATTGCAAAATTGTTAATACATAAAAAAAGATTCAAAGGTGTGGGTCTTTTTCCCCCGAGTCTAGAAGTAGAGACTGATATATTCAACAGAGTATTGACATTGGCATTGAACCTGGCCAAAATTTTGAAATTCTTGTGGGGAAAAAGCAGTCTCTGGACAGAGTAACTGCTGTTCTGCTGCCCATCCTAGATGTGATTTTGAAATCAAGGCTACATCACTGTTTTCAATGTGTCCTACTTTCAGCTTTGCAGATGTGTTATTTGCCCATTTAGCTGAGCAGTTGTTTGCTAAAAATGTGCCCAGAATTGGAATAATTTGCTAAGGAAATAAAATTGTGGATGGGGTTTGATTCTCTAATTTGAGTTCATTAGAAACTCCTGCCAGATCTCACTTTTTCTGATTACTGATGGGCTTTCTTCAACTGTCAAGAACCTCTGAGTTTTTGTTGAGAGCTCAACTATTTCAAACCTCACAGCTGCTACATTTTGCAAATAATTAAAATAAACACAGAATTTACACATCATTGATTTCCTTTCTTGGTTATTTGTACAGTGAATGATCACTGTCGTTCATGCCAAAGGAGAACTGTTTTTTTAGTAGTTACAGCATAATTATAAATGCAGCTTTATATTGTGGTTTTGTAAGATATTTTGAAAATGCTTGTTATTAACATGTCATATCTTTTGAATTATCAACCATATCTCTCCAGTGTTTTGGTTTTGCTTTTGAAAACAGTCCAGGCTCTAAATCTTTAGCATGTGGTGAGATGAACAGCTTTTTGAGCAGTAGCTGGACAAACAGTCCCCTCTGTTTGTGTGGTGTGTTTATACAGTGGTTTATTTAGCCAGGGCGTGAGAGATGTGTTGGAGGGGGACAGCCATTTTTGAGCTTGGCTCCAGTTCAAAGGTGGTTCACATGTCAACAGGCCCCTCCTATTTATGGGGCTTTCATCCCTTAGATCTAAGGGAACTGTCTAATGGAGAAGTTCCACAATCCTATATTGAATAATCAGAAGAAAAACAAGTGAATCTTATTCAAAAGAAAACCAAAATTCAATTTTGAAAGAAACCACTGGAAAAGCATTATTAAGTCATGCCCTGTATGCTAGGTGATGCTCATGAGGTGTAAAAATGTGCGGTTTAACAATTTAGTTGGAGAAACCAGGAAAACGGAAGGGTTATTGAGAAGTGATGTGGACACCGATCAGTTCTCTTTAATTACAAATAACAATTAATTAGACTGGTAAGAGGTGTCTAGTTGAGACGTGTCATGGGCTCAAGAGAACTGCATGTGTATCATTTACGTGTCGAGCAGGCAGAAGCATGGCATGAGAAACAATATCCTTCCAAAACAAAGCTTTTATTCTGAATAATGTTTCTCTGCTTGAGAAACTTGTTCTGGGTGCCGGTGTAAGTCTTTCCAATGCGTCGGCCAATGGCGTTGGCTTCGGTTGCAAATGTGCGGATCCCTTTCCCCGTGGAGACGCTGTGAAATCGGGAGTGCGCTGCGCATCGTCTCCGTCTGCTCCGGATCCGCAGGTTCTGGCTGGTTCTCCGAAGGCTCGGGTTTCAGAACCTCAAGCCAGCTGCTTCGCAGGAAAGAAAATGCCCTTTTTTTCGAGGGGCCTCTAGACTTCAGCTCCGATTCAGAGATGTAGTTCACAAGTCCCTTTCTTTGCTTTCCTGCACTTTCACCGGAGTTTAAAATAACACGCACACATTATCGCCGTGCCACTGTGAGTCTGGTTCATCTTGCGCCGCAACAAAACCTCCGCTGTTCTCTGTTGTTCGTATCTTGTCACAACTGTAACATGAAATGAAGCGTTTGATGTCCAGCACGGGTACAGCAATAACACGCAGTAATATTGCACAAGGACGTGCGTCACGCGCGCATTTTCCCTCGCCTCTCACTAAACGATGTCACATGGAAGCGGCCTTCCTTTCCTTACGACCGTGGCTTTTTGCATCGCGCTCCGTCGCCACGCTAACGCAGAACACATTTAATAAGAGGTGCGTTGTTCTCCGCGCGCTACAGTAACAGCCAAAATCGAAGAAGCAAAAAAAAAAAAAAAGAGGGAATAAAGCATTAAAATGGTTCGCAGATGTTCCACCCCTGCCGTATTCTCGCAGGCGTAACGTGCACAGAATCAACAGAAGGCTGCTGTCGAGTGCTCGCTCGGTCAAGGCCGCCTGTTTCCCCCCTCTCTCCCAGTACCAGACATTTAATTACCAGCCACTGAGGTGTTTCAGGGCTGTTTCCTGGGTCAACAGCAGGAAACAAACAGTACTGTTGACTGTGCGTATTAAAACACACATTCCATTTTGCAGCACCACCCCCCTCCCCTCCCTCACCGACACTGTCCACGCTACAGCGGCTCCATGATGTTCTCATGGACACAATGACATAGTTTTCCGGTTTGTTTTTTTTTTCACCCCCAGTTGAATGACCACATTTTCCCATCTTGAAATCATAAAACAACCTTTTATCACCACCGTACCTCCCCTCCTTTACATGTTAAAGCTCCAAGTATCATGGCCAATTTCAAGCGTTTATTTGCAGAGGGGCAGTTCCCCAAATCCTGAGTCTCACAGAGGCCTTCCCTCATGCTGAAAATTCCCTGTCTTTTTATAGGCTTTGGGTGCTGCGGCTGCCTCCCACAAAGCTATTCCCATGATCCTTTGGTCAGCCAACAATGCAATATTGTGCGACATGAAGCAAAGATTGTGAAAGAATTGGGAAAGCATTCTTTTTTCTTTCTTTTTTTATACATTTCAAAACATTGTTCTGTGGTCCCTTTGGATTGTTATCTTATGTATAGCATTCAAAAACACAACATATCCTATATTCCTGTTTCCTTGTAAGAAAGGGAACCTTAAACGTAAAAATGTATTGTCAGAACGCCACATTTCTGAACAGGAGGATACGGGACAGCTTGTAGTCGAGGGGTTAACACCGGCTGTGCTATGGAAGAACACAATGGCTGTTCAGATTTGACCATTTTCACTTATTTACAAATCACCAAAGGCTTTTTCTTCTTCTTCCGACACTCTTTATTATTGTTAGACACACAGGCTTAAGTTCATTTCTCAATACCCCATTTTAAAAACTAAATCTCTGAAAAATAAAAAAATGGTTTTTGTTCTTCAACAACAACAATGTGGCATGGCATAAGGACGGGCAAAAAAATAAATAAATAAAACAAGGCTGGGTTTATTTTGAGGTGCATTCCTCATTCAGAATCCATCACATCTGAATTGAAACCATGTGTACCCAGCTCCTTTAGGTAAGTTGGCAGGATGCTCCTAGAAGCATGAACATGTCCTCCGTGGTGCTGTCGCTTTTACAGAAAGCCCAGTATTTCATGTTACTTCCTTTCCTGGTCCAGGAGAGGCCCAGATAAATCAACGGATTGCCTGTTTTTGAGTACACTTTAAACAGAATGTACTTCATTATCTGTATAATTTATTTGCTTAGTGCAGTGCCCTCCGTAATGTTTAGTATAAAGAAATACATATTTGTTTTCTTGATTTGGCTCTGCACTCCACAATTTTAGATTTGTAATCAAACAATTCACATGTGATTAAAGTGCACATTGTCTGTTTTTATTTAAAGGGTATTTGTTTATACGTTGTGGTTTCACCATGTAGTTACAGAACTTTTTATACATAGCCCCCCTAGTTCAGGGCATCATCATGTTTGTGTCATACTAATGTTTTATAAATGAAAGTAGTCAACTTTAATCAAGCCATCAGGTTTTTGTGGCTTTGTGGTTTTTGCATCTTGTATTGTAGCCGCTGTAGTTCTGATTGTGAAGTCTTCTGTGGACAGTAGTCACTCACAAATCCACACTTGCCTCCTGAAGATTGTTTCTGATCTGTCAAACAGGGGTTTGGGTTTTTTTCTTCCTGATGCTGAGAATTTTTTGGTCATCAATTACTATAGAGGTCTTCCTTGGCCTACCAGGCCTTTGTGATTACTGGGCTCCCCAGTTATTTCTTTCTTCTAAATGATGTTCCAAACAGTTGACTTTGGCAGGCCTATGGTTTGGCCTATGTCTCTGATTTTTTTTATTTCTCAGACTCATAATGGCTTCCTTGACTTTCACTGGCAAAACGCTGGTCCTCATATTGACAAATGCCAATAACAGACTCCAAAGGCAATCAAAAGCATAGAATCAAAACTAGATACCCAAAGCTCTCCTCAATTGAACACGCCTGACTAATCAGAAACACCTGTGAAGCCATTTGTCCCAAACATTTTGGTGCCCTGAAATGGGGGGACTATGTACAAAACATGTTGTAATTTCTACATGGTGAAACCAAAATGTATATAAAAAACCCTACAATAAAAGCTGAGTATCTGCCCTGTAACCACATGTGAATTGTTTGATAAATTTATCAATCTAAAATTGTGGAGTACAGAGCCAAATTAAGAAAAAATGTCTTTGTCTCAAACATTATGGAGGGCACTGTATAGGCTTATATCCAGAGTGACTTACAATGCTAGCTTTTTGTGTTTTATGCACAGTTCGCCAAAGGTTCAAGGGCAGTACAAAGGCATTTTGGATTTGAATGTGCAGCCTCTCAAAAATGAGCCCCTAACCATTCTGCTGCACTGCTGACTCAGATTCATAATCATTTCAGTACAGGCTATTGTACCTTAAATATGAATATTATGAACAGGGTAATGTAACCAGTGCACTACCAGTTTTTAATGATGCTTATACATTCTCTAAGGATTCCATAAAAACTTGCAGCATAGGGCAGGATTATTCTCATTTTCACTAGCAGTCGCCAACCGTGTATGACCTTTGTTAGTGGGGGAAAAGTTTCCCTTTGAGTTTGATTATGTAGTGCTTGTGTTAATGAGCGCTGTGTTCAGACAGTGAATGGGCACCGCAGTAGGCATTCGTCCCTGTTTGGTCTATGGGATCAATAAAACCTCTCCATTACATAACACATCCTGCAACTCTAGCTCTGTATAAGCAGCCATCATCTCCACCCTCCCTTCTGCCTTCTTTAAAAAAAAAGGGAAAAAAGCCAGCTTCTGCAGCGGTTGGCCGTCTGTTGCTAATACAGGAAGCTGCTTCCCGTCATTTGAGCAAATCGCCTCAAATCCTGGGCCTCCACCATCTCCGGCGTAGCTGCTCTTCAATGCTTCCTTTATGCAGTGTGGAGATCACGCTCAGGAGAGGGAGAGACAGAGCGGGAGCGAGAGAGAGAGAGCAGGGGGAGAGGGAGTGAGCGAGGGAGAGAAAATGAGAGGAGAGAGAGAGAGGGGGGAAGAGAGAGAGTGAGAAGGGGTGAGAGACAGCGTGCGCTAGTGCCGCCGTCTCTAGCCTCACGATTCAATAACGCTGTGGTTGCACGGAGCCTCATTTCCTCTCCCGGGTCGTATGAATTCGATTTCAATTTCCAGATGTTTGGCCTTTCCCATGGGGGAGTACTGGCCAGAGCTTATGTAAGATCCATGTGATGGCCACCACCCCCCCCCCCCCGCCCCCCCAACCGTTTCCCTAAATAACAGGGTAGCTACTTCAAGGCAGCTTGTAACGGATGCCACGGAAACGGGGGGAGGCTCTCTATTCCCCTGAATGTATCGGGGGTAAGAGAGGGAGGAACGCTGGCTCCCCCCCCTGCATTCTTGTGGTCAAAGTGACCATGCACATGAGTCCATCTCTCTGTCTATACTACTAACACTACTGTGTTCTGGGTGTCCTAGGCACATGCTGTTTTTGATTGGTTTCCCAAGCATTGGAGGTTCCCCCGATCCACAATCTCAATATGCAGACCCCCCCCCCCCCCCCCCCCCCACACACACACACACAATGCATGATCACAATCTCCCCGGGGCCTACTGGCAAATTTCTCTGGTAGACACATGATTACAACTTTGATGCTGCTACCTGTGTATACATTAGTCATTGTGTTTGTACAAACATATCTCCTTCTTTCTTTGGCCAGAACAGCTTTGTATGCACAGGTATGTCTCAGCCTCTCTTGCTCTACTCTCTCTTCTAAATGCTGAAAATATAATGTCATGTGATCTAATGGGAAGCAGTGTGAATAAAGGGGTCATAATCAGATGTAAAGACGTTGCCATGGTAGCAGCTGTCATGGTGATCATGTAGGAGTGACACTTTCAATTGTGCTCATTGCCATAGTTAGCCTGCGAGGGGGTTGCGTGGCTCATGGAAAAGTTTGGGGGGGGGGATTTCTGACAGCAGAGGGGTCACTAAAGGACAGTCCCACTGTACTTTGTATCCCAGAATTCCCCTGCCTGATGTGAGACCAGGGCCAGCCTGGGACAGGGAGCGATTTCAGGACTCTCCTGGATCCCATGATGCTCTGAGAGAGGTCAGTGTGGTCCTTCTGCTTTCCTGAGAGGTTTCCTGCTGGGACCCTTACCTCCTGTGTTGTCTTAGCTGTGTGCTTAGTGTCGTTGTACTGTGGGAAGGTAAAAATTTGCCCCAGTCTGAGGTCCTCAGCGCTCTGGTGCAGGTTTTCATCAAGGATCTCTCTGTACTTTGCTCCGTTCATCTTTCCCTCAATCCTGACTAGTCTCCCAGTTCCTGCCGCTGAAAAACATCCCCACAGCATGATGCTGCCATCACCATGCTTCACCATAGCAATGGTATGTGACGCTTGGCATTGTGGCCAAAGAGTTCAATCCTGGTTTCATCAGGCCAGAGAATATTGTTTCTCATGGTCTGAGAGTTTTTTTGGTGCCTTTTGGCAAACTCCAAGTGTGCTGTAATGTGCCTTTTACTGAGGAGTGGCTTCCATCTGGCCACTCTACCATACCATACCATTACCATAAAGGCCTGATTGATGGAACGCTGCAGCGATAGTTGTCCTTCTGGAAGGTTCTCCCATCTCCACAGAGGAACTCTGGAGCTCTGTCAGAGTGGTCATCGGGTTCTTGGTCACCTCCCTGACCAAGGCCCTTCTCCCCCGATTGCTTAGTTTGGCCAGGCGGCCAGCTCTAGGAAGAGTCCTGGTGGTTCCAAACTTCTTCCATTTAAGAATGATGAAGGCCACTGTGTTCTTCGGGACCTTCAATGCTGCAAAGATTTTTGTACCCTTCCCAAAATCTGTAACTCAACCCAATCCTGTCTCGGAGGCCTATGGACAATTCCTTTGACTTCATGGCTTGGTTTCTGCTCTGATATGCACTGTCAACTGTGGGACCTCATATAGACAGGTATGTGCCTTTCCAAATCATGCCCAATAAATTGAATTTACCACAGGTGGACTCCAATCAAGTTGTAGAAACATCTCAAGTATGATCAATGGAAACAGGATGCACCTGAGCTCAATTTTGAGTGTCATAGCAAAGGGTCTGAATACTTATGTAAATGTGATATTTCTGTTTTTTATTTTTAAGAAATTTGCTAAACTTCCTAAAAACCTGTATTTGCTTTGTCATTATGGGGTATTATGTGTAGGCACTGTAAACATGTTCTACACTGTAATAGGAATATTGTAAAATTTAAAGTCACTTTCTAGCAACAATGAGCTTGTACTGTAAGTTTCTTTAATATGTCTCAGTATGCATTCTGTAAATACAATTACAGTACCCATCTAAGTACTGCAATTGTTATTACCGTAAACATACTGTGAAATATATTACAGCAACTTACAAGCTGCCAACAAGTTACTGTAAATTCTACAGTATTCCTATTACAGTGTATAATGTTTACAAGTGGATTACTGTACACACTGGCTGTCCTTTTCCTTATGTAACTCTATAGGGAATGGTAAAACATATTAACGTCAGTTTACTGAATGGAAGGTCATAAAACAAGAATGCAGCACTCAAAATAGAATGTTCAACATGGGTTGTGGACACATGTGCTGCACTTTGGACTTCCCAACCAGGATGCATCGGTGCTGACAGTTTGTTTTTAAGTTGTCGTAAAAAAGAAGAAGGAAAAGAAAAACATTTAAAAAATCAGTTCTTTAAAACTAATATTAATTTTGTGCATATTGTAGGTTATGACTTTTACTCTTTTAAGTATAGTTTTAATAAGCTTTAATTTAGGGATCAGCTTTTAGTTTGTATGCATCTATTCTACACGACGCACTTGTTAACATTTTATGTCCTCACTGTCCTATCTATCTATCTATCTATCTATCTATCTATCACAAATATGCTCAAGTATTTGATCTGTAGCCAAGAATATATTTTATATGTGTGTCCATGCACATGTGTGTCAAGACATTACAGTATTATTTCACAGTTAATTTAAACATTCTCCCCACACATTCTTTGTTCAGGCAGTGTTGTAAGTGCAAGTAAGGGGGGTGGGGGGTGGGGGGGCTTAAGATGATGTCAAGGGCCATCAATTAATTGTGCTGTAATTGTGGAGGGATGGAGTGGCATGGAGTGATGGGACCCAATGTTAGATCTTTTCATGCGGCCCACAATCCCTGGTAGTGCCCCTGTCTGGGTGGGCGTGCAAATGTCTATGTGTGTCTGCGCGTGTGCATGTCCGTGTCTGATCACATCAAGTACCTGGACTCTGTTGTTGACACTTTGGACTGTTAAATATCAAATGTGGTTTAACTTGTTCAGTATCGCAGTTCAAGTGATTGCAGTGATTATAAGTCTTCTCTAAATATAGACTAAAGTAAAGATAATATCCAGAACTGTGACCGTTGTGCGTGCCAGTTTAAACATTCCTGAGAATAATTAATTTGACCCTTTTGTACATTTCCGTTTTTCGCAGAAAGTCTGCCAGAAGTGATTGCATACACAGCGAATACGCGTTAACAAAGGAAAGTGCTTCTAATAACTGATTCGCTTCGAATCTAGTTATATATGTTTAAAATGAAATTCGCAGCTTACAATATATCTTGACTCTAGCGGCTGTGTCGTTTTGTAGGCTGTGCAGAAATGGTTTCCTCAGTTACGGCCACACTACCCCATCCTTTAACGCGCGGTAGCTATTTCCCATGAGAGATTTACCATGTTGCTGACAAGCGGTTTCAATTCTTGGCGCACAAACATGACAGGAATGACATAAAAACTCTGAAAGCATATTACAGGTGCAGCGACTGAACGCGGAGAGCGTTACCCCTGCGTGACGTCACCAAGCAAACATTGCGATAGGGAAAGCTACTGTAGCGTACAGTTGTTGTAGCTCCGTACTTCGAACGACGCGAACGCACCTAGAGGAGCTGCGAATCGGTAGGCTACATTTTCTGCCATATATTTGAAATGGACGCTACGTAGTAGCGGGCAGTTTTATTGCTGAACGTGTCCCACTTTTATGCCTGCGCATTCGACAAATGTGTACAAATTTTAAGAGAGGTTTTAGTGACAGAGTGTACTTAAGAAAGGGAGGTGTGAGAAATGCTTGCTGAGCTGCTGTTGTCTGGACCAGTCCATCACACAGATTTTGCGCACAGTACTGTACACGGGTTCGTAGTCAGCCTTTTACCAGTACTTGTAATTACTATGGGATTTATGATTGTTCTTGTTATTTGTTTTCCAGTTGCCGCTGTTGTTTACTTCTTAAACAAGGGCGTTTTGCATGGGATCTACGATCGGGGAGTGAAAATCATTCGGAGCGTCCGCAACAAATCTTGTTTGGCTACTTCTACTTTTTTGCTGTTTTTGTTGGAAAAGAAATGGCTTCAGTTGGAAGAAATGGAGATGGTATGGCAAGCATACATTTAGAAGAGGACCAGGTCAAAATTCTGGAGGGTCATTTCACCAGAGTTAGCAAGCATCCAGACCAGGCGACGCTCATGTTGATAGCAGCAGAGTGCGGACTATCCGAGGCAGAGACAGCGGTGAGTCTGGTTCATAGCTATGTTCAAAATCTATTTTCATCATCATTATTATTATTATTATTATTATTATTATTATTATTATTATTAATATTACTTTTGAGAAAACGGACGCCTGTGCTTCTGAAATGCATAATCGTACTGGTGAATCATTGTATTTTGGAAACAAGGACTTTTGTATACTACATAATGAGCTGTATGTTCAACGATACTTGAAAAAAGAGCTTGCATGCGTTTTCAGTAATTCTGTTTCGTAAACATTGCTCATGCGGTTCTTTTTGCTGTTGTGCGTTCATATAGCAAAAATCCATGCGATGTTTTGGGTGGGCATCTGGATGCTCCGGGTGTGCCACAGTCACAAGTGCTGGAGGTAGTTCTAAGGGGTTATTTTTCAGGAAGGTGTGTTTGACTATTCAATTAACTTGTTGGCTTTGCGCAAAATCACATCCTGCTTTCCAAATAGTGTTTACGCGCCGACGAACAAAATACCTTTCACTCCACGTCGCGGGGAATTAATGGGCTGCATTGTGAGGAGTTTACTAGTGGAACCCACCAGAAGCGAGTGGAGGGGTTACCGCGGTGTGTAGAATGGGTACTTGTTTTTTTGGCAACAACGCTTCCGTGCCAAGAGAGCTATTGAAAGTCCGTGTGTTACTCACACCCCCTCCGTCCTTACAATTAGAACGGCCGTCGGCTTGGCCGTTCCGTTGCACCCGTCGCTCTGTCAATTTGGTTTCCGTTTAAAGTTGTGGTGAAAGTTCGTGTGGCTGAATAAAAATAGGAAATGTGACTTTAAAATTGAATTTAGGTCTAAACAACTATTTTAAACCTAGACCATGACTTCAGAGTCACTTCCAACCCCCAGAATTATTATTTCACGGCGTAAAACACAAAATTTAGGCTATGTGACTCTATGTAACTATGTTTTCCCCCTTGGTATCGAAGTTCCAAATCATTGCCGGATAGAATAGAACGCTTTTCACAGCGCTCATATCGCGTGGTCTTTCAAAGCTCCGCGCCTTTGAGTATGGTGATAAAACATCGAAGTTGCACTCGAGTCGAGGCCCTTGCCCGAGACGTTTCAATTACGCCTTTCTATTCAGCCACGGATACAACAGGCACAGAGCGTTTCGTATGAAAATGCAGGAGTTATTTTTGCCTGACGATCAGGGGATGCTTGGCACTGTGCCATGTGCGAGCATTAATCGCGTCTGCCAGAGTGAGAAGTCGTTCAGTAGCTACGCTTTGGATTTATCAGAAGACTAACAGATGCAAGACCTCATACCGAAATATGTGCGGCTTTAATGAGGGTAGGTCTGCTCTGTGGATAAAATTGGGAGGGCGCGGGGCGGTATTGACATGACATCATGCAGAAGTTCAGAGGAAACTCCTCTTACATTCCACATTTTACACAGGGCTATTGTTTTCACTCACTCACTCACTATTTGGTTAAGGAAATGTGAAAAAAAAGGATAGAGAACGAGACAGAGCAAATATGTAGAGAATGGACCATATTTCCAGCTCCAGTGAGCATATGTAATATATAAGTTTCAGTATCGTTTGCATCACTCAGACACGTCCATCAATGATGGAAGTATCAAACAGATCAAACAACAGGATGGGTGTTGCGAATGGGTAATCCTGAGGGATTTATTAGCAGCATGAGGATGTGTCTGTTTCTCAATGTACGTCATCCTTATTTTCAGTTTATGAATAGGTGAATTCGGGGAGTGTAACGTGTGAACAAAAGCCTACTGGGCGCCTCCCATGGGTCGATTGTTACCTGGCATTATCCTCATGTTTCTGCTAAAGGTTGTCAAGCACTAATGCACAAATCAAGTAGTGACACATGCTTTTCAAATGTGTTTTTTTTTTTACCCCTCTCAGTATTCAAGTGCAAACTGGTTTTGCCAGATCATG
The DNA here is from genome assembly GCF_013347855.1 of Anguilla anguilla. Taxonomy (NCBI): domain Eukaryota; kingdom Metazoa; phylum Chordata; class Actinopteri; order Anguilliformes; family Anguillidae; genus Anguilla; species Anguilla anguilla. The sequence goes on from NC_049207.1 coordinate 26,716,265, forward strand.
TCAGTTTCCATTATGAGGTCACAAAGGAGGAGGAAAGCAGCCAACTTGACCAGGCAACACGGCTCAGTATGACATGGAGTGTTTGGCTCCCCGTCAGAATGCCTAACTTCATCCTCAACTGAGATTTTCTTTCTTTCCTTCTTTCTTTTTTTGGCTCCTTTTGTTCAAAGGTTAAGAATTGGGCGGCACTGTGGTATTATGATTTTAGAACTGAGCTTGTAACTCAAGAGGTTGCAGGTTTGATACCCATGGAGGGGCCCTGCTACATATCTTTGAGCAAGGCACTTAACTTGCTTTGCTTCAGTAAATATCCACCATTATAACTGGTTTTCGTATAACAAAAACATGTGGCCATCTTCTAAATGCCAGTGTAAGTTAGCCAAAAATGTTTAGTGTAATGTCAAATGGTTGGGCAAAGACCATACATTGATAGGCCACTCCCCCTCCTCAGTCTGTAGTCCCTGCTCTGTTTGAGCATTTACAAAAAGCCTTCTGCAATATGGCCGCTGTGTGAGCAGAGAGGGTGACTGCAGTTTGTTATCTCAGTTCTCTGCTGCTCATTCAGCTTTTTCACACGGTTTCTTTGACCGGACCGAGTGCTCACACTCAGCACACTAACTTCTGCTTGTGTTAGCGTAAAATAAAATCCATCAGTTCAAACTTGCTGAAGTTGCCCCCTCTGCTGTTATCGACAGTAGTAGTAAATGAATGACTGCCGTCATGCTGCAACCAATGGGATGTCTTCATGCGAGGGTGTGGCATTGATTCTTTCAGTGTGTTCCAGAGTTAGTCCACTGTTACCTCCACTGTAATCCCGGATTAGTTGATTTTACTAGAAAATTGCATGAGAACACCATGCCTAAAACCATGTAAGTTTTTACATTTTGTGAAACATAACTAACTACTTGAGTTGTATGTACTTCAGTCTAAATTGAATCAAGTTTAGTACACTTAACATTAGTAAACACTACCCAAAATTATTTTTCTACATAAATAGTTTATTTGCAGACAATAAACATATCGGAACAAGTGACTTCGTCACAGGTCACACAAGTCTAATGTTAGCAACCTTCTTCAGGACACAGTTACCCAGTGTGTCTGTTCAGTTAGCGGTAACTCCTCATGCACCAATCAGAAGCCAGTACCCACAGCTGTGAGGCAGAATTTAGAAATGTAGGTTTCTAGCCCTGCAGAAACATATTATCTCAAGTAGTCTCTGCCTAACAGCAAAATTAATGCACTGCATATTTCACCTGTACATTACAAACCACTTAATTTGATTTCGTAATGGGAACGATTTCCTCTAAAACATAAAATAATTAGTGATTGATTAATAGGTAATTAATTAACGACATAATTCAGGCTCGCAGTGTTGCGTGAAACTGGTGTTACACTTTTTAAAAACCTGCCTCCCATGAGCAGTGTGCAGGTTGTGCCAAATCTTTTAATTTGGATTGGTTCCCAAGACCCTGCTGTTATCTGTAGTAAAGTGCGGTTTAAGTACTTACTAAATTCTGTGTGTGCAGTCAGCGAGGCTGAAGAGTCAGCATTTTTCAGGAAGAATGGAGAAGGGGCCATGTTTCCCCTCTTCTTTTTTTTAAAGGCATGCTTTCTCGTGTTTATTGTCACTTTAAAAAACATCAGACTTTTCCTGGGAAAAGCTCCAAGTGAAAATCAAATGTGCATTTCTCACTAAACTTTTCCCATTTAATTTCCCTAATTTCCCTCCGGATGTTTGTGCAATTTCTGCAAACCCTAAAGGGAGGGGATGTCATGGCTATTAAAGCAGTTTCACACCTTCCCTAATTTAGCAACACGGTCCGAATGATGTCACCGCTGCCGCGTATCCCTTCGAAACCTAATACCTTTAAACAATGACAACATTACCCAGGATGCCTCTGTTGTTATTTTTTTTTATTGCCTCCAAACCACAATGTAAAACACAGCCTTAAGGTTTCTGTGGTTGAATTCTTCAGGGTAGTGATTCATTTTCTTCTCTTAGAGAACTTCCCTTGAGTGAATCCTGGTATGGAATAAGCTGTCTACCTGATTTAGATGCACAATGCAGCCAGACTTTCTCACTGTCTGAGTTGCCGCGGCTGATAAAGTCATTATTGTCTGTGCTTGTTTGGCTCTTTGGTTGGCAGTGTGTCTTAATATTTGGAGAACTGTGCTGGTAACTCAAAGGTTGAGGGTTTAGTTCCCTGATGGGGCGCTGCCATTGTACCTTTGAGCAGTATACTTGCTATTGTTTCTTTGAGAAATATACTTAACCCGAACAGCGTAAGTAAAGATCTGGCTGTCCTGTCTGTAAAATGAAAAGTTAGCTCTGTTAATTGCTCTGGATTAGAGTGTCAGATAAATGTTTTAAAAATGTTGTCTGCAAGTACTGTAAACCTTGGGTTTCCAGTTACTAACAACAATCCTTTTTTCTCTATGTATGATGTTGTAAGAATTTCCAATATGAACCAATTGTTGTCAAATTCCTCACATGACATTTGACTGACTCTGACTCTGAATCCCCCCCCCCCCCCACCACTGTTCTAGAAATGGTTCAGGCTACGCAATGCCCAGTGGAGACAGGCCGAGGGTCTGCCAGCTGAACTGGGATCAGTGAAGGACTAAGATGGGGTGAAAGTGCCAGTCTGCCGTGGCCGTTTCTTGCTGACCCAATAACAGGCAGGAAAGGAGGACTGGAGTCTTGACTTCATGTAGTTCTCTCCTTCCTGTATCTAAGCTCTTTGCTCATTCGCTGAATGTGATCTGTTTGTAAGTCTCCTTGTTTTTTATTTTTTTATTTTATTACTTTATAGCTGGTTTGGCTCATTTTGTACCAATGTAACCAATATGTTTACATAAATAAATATATAAGAAAATAAATATATCATTATAACTCAAACTTCTTGTATACCTGATATTCAGAATTTCAGAATTATTTGTGTGTGAATGCGTGTGTGTGCATGCATATGTGTGTGTGTCTGTGTGTTTGTGTGTGTATTTTAACAGGTGCCATCTCGTTGTGTGATCGCATTACCAAAGCTGGCGGGTTGCCAGGGTGTGGAGATTTGATCAGTGAGCCAGGAGCAGGACAAGGCTTTGCTTTCAGGACCCCATAAAAGATGTAAAGGGTGTCTCCTCTTACCAGTGTGGTTTTTTTAAAGAAATGTGGAATGGAAACTGGAGTTTCTGCTTCAGCAGCTCAGGAAATTTAACCTTAATCAAAGTCTGGGTGTGGGAATAAACAGCACATCACCTGACACACACATGCACACCTCATCTGCCTCACACACACTCCTCACCTGCCTCACACAGACACCTCACACACACACCTCACCTGCCTCACACAGACACCTCACCTGCCTCACACACGCATCTCACACACACCTCACCTGCTTCTCACACACACCTCACACACATACTTCACCAATCTCACACACACACAGCTCACACACACCTCACCCACCTCACACAGACACCTCACACACACACCTCATCTGCCTCACACACACACCTCACACATACACCTCACCTGCATCACACACACACCTCACATACATACCTCGCCTGTCTCACACACATAGCTCACACACACCTCACCCACCTCACACACATACCTCACCTGTCTCACACACATAGCTCACACACACCTCACCCACCTCACACACACACCTCATTTGCCTCACACAGACTCTTCACCTGCCTCACACACACACCTCACCTGCCTCACACAGACTCCTGACCTGCCTCACACACACACACACCTCACATGCCACCCTGCACTCCATATTTAGAGGGCAGCTCTGTCTCCCCAAAACTACAGCAATGCTGCTGTTTGGGCACCCGGATGATAGACAGAGCGATAGAGAGATCGAGAGGAAGTGATTTCAGCATGTTATTTTTACCTGGGCTACAGATGGTGGGAGCGCATGCAAAAAGCAGCACACGAGCACACACACACACACACACACAGAATGGAATTTCCAGCTGATAATATCAAAACAGGTAGTTCTTGATTTTAAACTAATTTGCAGTGGCAACGTGTAACTACTGATAGCACCTGGATATGCACGAACACACACAGACGGCATAAAAACAGGTCCTAAGAGTGGTGTGTGGTTGGTTCCCACACTGAGCCTGGTGAGAAAAACATCCACACCCTGAGAGACTAAACACACACACCACATACACACACACGCCAAACAGTGTGCATGTGGAATTAGAATGGGCTGTGGCATTGTGTGTGTTGCTAAGAGAGCTCTGCGGAAACGTGTGGAATCTGTCACTCCGGGATCGGCACTGAGCGGGAAAGCTGCCCAGCACCCCAGCGGGGAGGCTGTTTTGGCACTTCCCTCTCTGCCTGTACCACTGGGATCAAGCACACTCTAACCTGCCGAAATTCCACCAGGACAGCAGGGCACTGGCGGCCAGACAGGGGAGCCGTCCCAACCTCAGCCCGGCTAATGTTTGGTAGGCCATGACCCGGGCTCATCTGGGGGTGTGGAGCCACCAGAGAGTTGGCATAGTTGCATGACCTGCTATTCCTAAGTGTCTGTAAAACCAGGGCCCTGTAGCAGTAGGAAGGGTTTCCAAATTTTGCAGTTTTTCCCCGAGGGATTATTTTTAAAACCAGCATCCTCTGCCAGAATGAAGGGTTGCCAGATTGAGCAGTCCTGTTGTACTTACAGCCAGCACCCTCTGCCAGTATAAAGGGTTACTCCCTGTTACGTTTGCTAGTGGTTGATGGGCATGTGTCAAATATGACAGTGCATCCCTGAAGAAATTAGAATATTTCCTAACCGTAGAGCTTTGTCCGCAGTCACAGAGATCTTATCTCCTCTCAATGGTTATGGATATGACCTTGGGACCAACTTTGATTTGAATATCACCCGAATGTTTGAATGGGAATTTGAATGCTGCAAAATAAAAGCAGGGGGGGGAAGCTTGGTGGAAAAAAGGTCTACATATACTCTTGAGTGCATGCTTTGAAAACGAAATCAATAGTACAGTCAGCCTGCAGAGAACCGGTACAGAACCGGTTTGGTATATAGGCAGCCTGGAGGTAACGTAGCAGCTCATAGAGAGCAAACCATAAGTCAACGACAGAATAGCTGAAATTAAAGTGAAGAAATGAGAGGATGAAAGAAAATCGCAATCACCATAAACTGAATTGGTGCAAAATGAGAAATAAGAGAAATAAAGAACATTTCAAAGTGAAATAGCCATAAATTAAACATTTCAAGAACAAAACAACTTTTCAAGGAAAATGCATTTAAAGGCTAAATTAATGAAGCCACACAGAATATTATTCTGAATCCATTTGACAGTGTTCAACAGTGATGGGCAAATGTGGACGCATTAACCCTATGATGGGTGGAGCACATGTGCAATAACTAATATACTGGTAACCAATCAAAAACCATTGTGAGTCTTTTATATAAGAAGATAGCTCCACCTATGTTTTGGGTTCACAAGACCTAACTAGTGTTAGAGGACAGGCCACATTATCTGTTAGGGCGGGTAAAATTAAGCTGGCATTTAATATCTGTATTACTCAAAGTTAATTAGCATTTGATGTCTAAATTTAGCACTCAAATGACTGGTGGAAACTGGAGACACAGCCCAAGGACAGACAGGAAATTCCTGAATATTCCTGACGGATATTGTGAAATCACGCTTATTATAACACTGGAGTTATCAGCCTCAGTTCCTCTCTAACTGCACTTATCGTCCTCAGTTCCAACATTGATATTGTAACAATGTTGTACTAAGACATAGAAATCAGTGATACAAATAGAAGTGTAGTAATTCAATTAAGTTGCTCATTAAATCTATTTAATTACCCTTAAATTGGGAAACTCACACCTGTTTCTTTGATCTTTTCTGACATCTGTGCAGGTAAGTGTTTAGTGTTAAATCAGCTCTGACAGAGTACATTTGATCCAGCTTTGGCTCTTTTTAAACTTTAAAAGCTACATTAACGCTGGGAATTTTATGATGTCATAGGCTAATAAGGATGTTTTATAACGAGTTCTGCGGAATATTCTCTGATCATGTGTAAAAGTGGTGCACGTACGTTGAAGTCTCACACCATGGTTATGTCATGCTATGTCTCTCACCATGGTTATGTCATGCTATGACTCACACCATAATTATGTCTTGCCATGTCTCACACCATGGTTATGTCATGCTATGTCTCACGCCATGGTTATGTCATGCTATGTCTCACACCATGGCTATGTCATGATATGTCTCACACCATGGTTATGTCATGCAATGACTCACACCATGGTTATGTCATGCCATGTCTCACACCATGGTTATGTCATGCTATGTCTCACACCATGGTTATGTCATGCTATGTCTCACATCATGGCTATGTCATGATATGTCTCACGTCATGGTTATGTCATGCTATGTCTCACACCATGGTTGTCATGCTATGTCTCACACCATGGTTATGTCATGCTATGACTCACACCATGGTTATGTCTTGCTATGTCTCTCACCATGGTTATGTCATGTTATGTCTCACACCATGGTTATGTCATGCTATGCTTCACACCATGGTTATGTCATGCTATGGGCACATTTGTGTTTTGTGTTCTGGACCTGACTGAATTTACAGGGGTCACAACTCCAAAATAAACACCATTAAAAGATTGATAAATGTGAATGTTATATATTTATGTTGTGGTAGTAGTGCTGTGCAGAACAGCTGAATGTGCTCAACATCACCATATGCCCCGAGGCATGTTTCTAGGAAACCCAATCAGTGTGAGAGGTGGCAAAAACAAAGGTGGGTTTGATTACATAAAGCACTGGGCTGAAGCTGCAAAGGTTCTTGCGCTGTAAATTTTACTTCTATCCAAGCAGGGCCTGACAACGCTGACATGAGCATTTTGTGGAAAAAAAGAGAACAGGAAAGAAAAATCAGTCTGGTGAGAAGCACAGGAGGCACTTTATCAAACACCACATCCCCCCAACAGAACGCATAGCACTCACACTTTATTGAATCTCATGGCATATAGACAGTCACTGTTACGTCCCTGTGCATGTAGCTGTGTGTGTTTCTCTCTCTCTCTCTTGCCTTTTTCTCTTTCTCTCTTTCTTCCCAATTTCTGCCACCCATCATCATTATTATCCTGCTGCATCCCTACCCACCATCCTCCAATCAGAGGGCGACGCCCAGTTTTAAGTACCCGTCGGCCATCCCATGTTTTGCGAAAGCCATTCATTGTGTACTGTGTCGTAGCTCTGTTGTGATTAACTGTACCTCTGTTTCGCGTCAGTCCTTGCTTGTGTGTTCATTAGTTCTGTAATTTTTTCCTTTTGTGTTACTTACTGCATGTCTGTAACTGCAGGATAGACCCATTCTATACATTTCCTTCAGAACAAAGTTGGTAAAAGCTCTCAGTGCCTTAATTCATAAGAGCTGTGTTTTGTCATTGGTTTAGTCTGTGCCCTGAGAATTTGTCAAACATTTTTGAAATTCCATCCCCCATACCAAGGAACTTAAGAAGTTAAACATTCATGATTTAACATGATGTTTATTTTTCTTTAAGCTATAGGGCCAGTTGAGAGAATTCAGGGGGGCCATGACGGTTTGGTGTAAATTTGGTGCGGACTGTGAAACCTACAATGGAATTTGAGTCAACCCAGGGGTAGCCTGCACCTCTGTATTCCTTTCCACTACCTCTGTCAAAATGTTGGACCATTGGTACTAGGTGTGTATGTACATAAACATAAATTTGATTTATGTTTTCTCTGGTAAATGTTTATAAGCTTTTGCACACAGCTGAGATTCCAACATTCTAATGTTAGAAAATTTCTCTCTGCCGAGGCAACATTTTTAAAGTGATATTTCACTTTCTAAGCTTTTTAATATTAATTCAGTTTTTGTGTATGTATGTAAGTGTGGATGTGTGTGTGTGTGTGTGTGTGTGTGTGTGTGTATGTATATGTTTTTTGTTTGGCTTGAACATTTTTTTTTTTTGTTGTACGAATGTGCAGCCTAAGATCACAGTGCTATAGGAAACAGGAACTGACACGGTTTGTAAACTGATGGTTATGTTTGTAACTGTGAGTGAATGCTATTATGTGCATATATACTGCCTCCAGAAACATAAGATTGGTAGACAAGCTGTGTTGGAGTTACTTGAACTGTATTCTCTTCAATAGACCACAACCACCCCTCAAAGGCCCTATATCAGCCATTTCAAGTCTGGTGGTCAGAAACCTCTGTAAATATCTAAAATCATACCATTTCTTGCACACATAAATTATCTGGACTAACTGAAAACAAACTGAAACTGAAATTATATATAGATTAAAAAAGGAAACTGTTCCTTTAATCTTTCTCTGTACTGGACAAGTAAGCCCGTTTAAGGTTCATAGGGCAGTAAAATGTAAAATTATTTATTTTATTCATAATAAAGCATTAATAACTATAATATAAACAATTAACAACCATTCATGTTTAGTCTAATGTTGAGAAATGCAAGTAATGTTTGGAGGATCCTCGTAAGTAATGTTATGGATCTAATCACAGTTTCCAGGACGGGAACATTTCATGCAAGTTTAAGAGTGACCTATGGACTGTTGTGAAGGGCTCAGATAAAACACTGCACACATTCATATTTTATGAGGAATTTCTGCAATTGGCAACCCTTCTCCTCTACAGAACCTTTTCCAACATTCATTAAAGTTTGACTAAACATTACCAATTTGTTTTAGCTAATTATTTACAAAGCAAGAAATTATTTCACTAATTTTACACATAAGTACACCAATTATGTTCTCACAATTGTCCTTAGTCAGGGGAAAAAGATCCCATTGGTTTTATGGTGGATATTAGAGAATAACAGCACAAAGTGTTGTTAAATATAAAGGCAGGACCTCCTGCTGTGTTCTCTCATTGAGCTCTAACCCCCACGCAATGCTCAGCAGGCCCTTTGTAGAACACAGATTTTTTTTCCCAGCATTGCAGACGCAGGGAGTAGAGTTCAACAGCTGGGGAATATTGGACGACACGGAGGCAGTGGTTAGCGTTGTTGCCTCACAAGAAGCAGGTGCTGGCTTCAAGCCCCGGCCGCATCCTCTCTGTGTGGAGTTTGCATGTCCTTCCCCGGCCACCCCCCCTGGTGTTGCTGGTTCCTCACCAGGAATTTCACACCCAGGTCAGGCCCAACAAACCAGATGAGGTGCATTAATCACGTGAATGGGTGAATCAGGTGCTGAGTAACAACTAAAGCAGCAAACCTTGAAGTTCTCCAGGACCAGGGTTAGCGACTCACTGCTGTAATACCCCTCAAAATCATACAAAAAAGAAACCAAGTAAGTCTTCTTGGGGATGAGGGGCTTTGCATAGTGCCTTGTGTTATTCTGCTGTGCACTAACAGCTATGGGCTAAGCTGACTTGTCTCTCCTCTTTGAGCTTCCTGTCCACAGGCTTCTGGGAGGAGACCACACTGGATCTCGGTTTGGGAGGTAATCCTTAACGACCGCTTTGGGTACCGCCAGGCTCTTGACTCGAAGGGACGCCACGGCCCTTTTGGCATGTTTGGAAACCTGCGAAACGCGAGAGAGGATGTGTCATGGGATGAGGCCCGCAGAGAGCTCAATTAAATTAAAATCAGTTCATTTTAGGTCCAATTCGGTTCAGTTCAGTTCAGTTCAGTTCAGTTCAGTTCAGTTCAGTTCAGTTCAGTTCAGTTCAGTTCTGCTCAGCTCAGCTCAGTTCAGCTCAGTTCAGTTTAGTTTAATTCAGTTCAGAGTTAAATGTTTTATACAGATACACTGTCATCTAAAAGGCTTTACAGGAAACAGGAAACTGAATAAAAACAAGCTTTTGGGAAAAAAATAAATATGTGGGTGTGGTGGCTTTGGTGTGTAGTGCTCTGTAGGAGGTTGAATAAGCAGGGATCAAGAACACCATTTGAATTTGTACAAAAGCTAAAGGTCAGTATGGGCCAAGTCATTATTATACAGTTCTAGAGAATGCTTTCAGAAACAAGTCTGATCAGCATAGGCTACACTGCTGCTGTAGGCTATGAGATTCAAGGTCAAATCCTGAGTCCAGAATTCTCTGTTCTGAGAATGTGGTGTGTACTGTTTAAACCAGGTCAGATGGAGAATGTGGTATATAGAATTTCACCCAGGACAGATGGAGAATGTGATGTATAGAAGGTCATGTGTGGTGTGTTGTTTTCAGGTAGGGTAGTGCCAGGGGACTGGAGTAAGGTGGTCAGACTCTTACAGGGCGAATGGGGTCCTCCAGGTGTCTCAGAGGAAAGGACAGGTGACTCTCCTCCCTCATCTTGGGCATGGAGAGTAGGTCAAGCCTGGGGGTGGAATGAGCCAACTTAGCAGTCTCAGAGATGACCGTCTCCACCGACTGAGGGAGAAAGAGAGAGGGAGTGAGGGAGAGAGAGAGAGAAAGTGTGAACAAGAGACAGATGGAGAGCAGAAAAATAAAAAGGAAAAAAATTAAAAACTAACCATCACATCATCACAGGAAACCAGCAGGCCAAAGCCACATCTCTGTCAAAATCAATCCCGGGACATGAAGGGCTCATAGATTCAAGGCCATCTTTTACTAATTATATCCCAAGAAAGCCCCACCTAGCATTAGATCCACTTCTATAACCATGGCCCCATATGCAGTATCCACTCAAACAAGGTGCACACAGCAGCACCTGCATCCCTAAATTTATTCATTCTCTAAACCGCTTATTCCTGATCAGGGCTGCTGGGGGGCTGGAATCTATCCCAGCATGCATTGGGTGAGAGGCATTAATACATCCTGGACAGGTCACCAATTCATCGCAGGGCACACACACCATTCACTCACACATTCATACCTCAAAAACAATTTAGACTCTCCAATTAACCTAACCTGCATGTCTTTTGACTGTGGGAGGAAACCGGAGAACCCAGAGGAAACCCACGTGGACACAGGGGAAGAACATGCAAGCTCGACGCAGAATGGCCCTCGCTCGGGATTTGAACCTGACACCACCGTGCCAGCAGTTCCTCCCCCAGTATGACGGTCCTGTCATTAGTCTGCACTGCACACTCAGCATCGTTATCCCAGCGTGGCTCAGGATTTTTGGGACTATGCTCACCTCCCGGTTGCCTCTGAAGCTGGGGTGGGTCTCTTTGGGCCGGGCCAGCTGGAGGAGACGGGGCGAGAAGGGGCGGGCCGGTGTGCTCACTTCGTAGTGCCAGATGGGACATTCGCGCTCGCACCGTTGCGTGTGGGGAGGCCTGGACCGGTTCAGACCAGACCCAACATCACAAACAGCTCCTCTACCCCTCCCTTTCCTTTTCTCCTTAAATATCAATGCAGGAGCCTTCACCAACAATGCTACATTTAACATAGATATTAACATACTTATAATATTTGAAGATGATAATATTGATTAGGTACCCTTATCCAGAGCCACTTGCTTACAGGTTACATTTGTACACACTGTTTACACAGCTCGACAATCACTGAAGCAATTCAGGTTAAGCATCTTTGTCCAAGGTTACAACAGGAAATTGAACTCGCAACCCCTGCCTAGAAATTGAATCTGCAAACTCTGAGAATACCACCATGTCATACTCTGATTTTGATGTAAACATTTGTGACCACGTTGTGATATTTAGCATCTGTTTCTTGGCAGTCTTACTGTACTCTGTACGTGTACATCTTACCAGTGACAGAGCAAAAGGGAAGAAGAAGATCTTATGGAGCCAACGATAAAAAGCTTATTTTTTCCCCATAAATATCAATATAAGTAATGAATGTCTTATATTATATATAATTTTATGAGAAACATTATTTTGCATGGATGTAATAGAGGCAGAGACTCCGGTGTTAATGTCCAGACCTGACACAGTTTAGGATGCTCTCTTGTCTGTACGTAAATGGCGAGCCCAGATGAGCAGAACGGCCTGTTCTCATTACACGTTCTTTATCTTGTTTGCATTATTGTTCAAAGCAAACACGTACGCCTGCTACCGGTATCCATGGAGATGAAGAGGTTCAGAAAGGGCTGCGCAGCCACAGCCTTGGCTGCAGTCGCACTTCTCATCAAAAACTTACCACCTTATCTCCCCCTGCTGCATGCTTTCTTGTTTAAAAAAATAAATAAAACCCACAAAATAAAAAAACACAGAGCTGTTTGATACAGAGATCTGAAAAAGTCTCATTTAAGTAAACTAAAATGAAATACTAATTGTTCACTAGAAGTGATTGTTCGCAGTCCATGCATACAGCTGGAGACTGTGTCCCCCATTGTTCCAGAAAGTTCCACTGTAAGTCCTGGACCCAATTATGCCCCCCCCCCCGCCCCCTCCACACACACACACACAAAACTGTTGTAAGGGTTATAAAAAGACTTCCTCTACAATCTGAAATTGTCCCAGGACCTCCAGGTTTGGACAATAGAGCCTATTGTCTCCGCACCCCCTCTGTACCCTCACAATCTACTACTGAAAAAACAGATGTTATGGAACCGCCCCTTATGCCCACTTTGGCCAATAAGACCCCTCCACAGAGGTGTTTTCTTTCATTACAGTATGCTTATTTGGCAGACGCTGTTATCCAAAGCGAGGCACAATTAGTACATACCAAAGGTCATTGGAACAACATTACAAAATACACAGGTAGTACACTAGTTATTTTGGGGCAACCGTGCTCTCTTACCTGACCTCCCGGGGTCTTCGGGATCTGTATTTGGGAGCGGACAACCGGACGAGGGTCTCATACTGGATCGTCCCGGGGAAGGGCCATGAGCCCTTTGTCAAGCAAAGCCCATCCTGTGCTTTCCGGCTGGGGAATGGAAAGGGATTACCCAACTCTCTGGGTTAAATGCAACTATCTATTTTGGCAGGCAAAATTTCATCACTATTTATTTATTTTATTAACAAGAAATTCACAGAGCTTGACCCCTTTCAGCTGAAATCATATTTCTTTCTCAAAACAACATTTTCACAGAGTATTTCACTGATATATATTTGGTTTGGTATTCTTTTTATCTCAATAAAAACATGGTTTCAAAGTACAAAAATGAAGTTACTCACGCAAGCAAATCCCAGTCTACAAGTCATTCATTAATATGTGCAAAATCTAGGTCTGTCGTTAAAAGTATTGATATCAAAATGAGGCCAAGTTACAACAAACAATATTGACTATCTTAGCTCACACAAATGAAACAAGCTAAAAGCAATGCTACCCAAATGCAAAGCAATGCTACCCTAATGTTTCCTAAAGTATTAATGTAACTTGGTACTGTGTTCTTTCATCTTACCAACTGAAGAGAATGCGGTTATTCAAAGTTTTGTGTCACCTCGAAGTGTTGAATAACAAAAATTACTTCTAATTAGTTCAACTGTAGACTATAGTTGTTAGTTAGGGTTTGCGTAACTTAAAACAATAGCTTAGATTGGTGATTTTTATGGTTGGTGATTTTTATGATTGGTGATGGCAAAGAAAATGATAACGTCATAAACATTGTGTTTTCCCCCATTATTACCCCCTGAAGTGAGCATTTTTCTTATGGGTGCTTGTAGAGAAGTAATGTTTCCTCGAATGTCATTAGCAAATAAAGTTGCCAGACAGCTTTCGTCTGGAATGTCTAGCTCTCAAATTATTTGTACATGTCCAGTTTGTGGTCCTTGACCAGACAATTTAAGGTCTGGGTAATTTATGGAAAAAAGTTACTGGTAGTTTGTAATAAATTTGCATGTCTGTTATCTATCTGACATCGGTTTCTAGGAGTCAACGGTAGTTCCGAGGATATTCCCCCGATGTAATGTTGGTTCCGAGGTGAATGCATATAGAGTAAATATAAATTAGCTTCCCACAAAGATTATACAGCTGTTAAAGCACCATTTTACTTTTTTTTTGCCAATTATTATTTAGCAGGCAAGCTAGCTTCTACACAAAACCAAAATGGTGACCACAAAGTTTTTACAACATCCTTTTGCCTGCGATTGACTGTCCTGCAATTGGCTTTTTTCAAGCTCAGATGTTGCTTTTGGCGAATGTAGCTAAATGTCCAATGGGGAAAATGACTTGTGAAACTGGAACATTTGGGACAATGTAACTGACAGGAAAAAAAGGAATGCAAGACAAAATGTAAAATAACCCAAGCTTGGGGCTTTATTGTGGGGACATGTTAAGTTGTTTGTGAATTCTGTCTGTTTACATGAGCCCAGAAGGTGCAGAGAATCTGTGGTCATTGTGGTTATTTCTGTAGGAAACCGTGAAAAGTGTCCAACTCTCGAAGCTATATCGTACAGTATGGGGCATGCCCGCCAAGGCATAACTTGGCGGATAGCATACCTGCCACCCCAATTAACAGAGCACTTTTCTTTAATAATAAAGAATATTATTTAATCAGTGACCCTGACCTGGATTAAGCGGTTTAGAGAATGAATGGATGGGATTATTTAATCCCACAGCTTCTTTTGGTCAATAACAGGAAGAACTAAGGAAGTAATTTTTAGTATTTATAATAAATGTGTTCTCAGACCAAATAACAAATTTGTTGTGAGAACACACAGATAATGTTTGTTTGTTTGTGGGTGTGTGCGTGCCTCCGTGCGTGTGTGTGTGTGTGTGTGTGTGCGTGTGCATGTGTTTGTATTAAAAGGCTGCAGAGATGGCCCTCTAATGTGTGGATTTGGTCCTGTAACAAACGTGTCAGGACCAGTCAGGTGGGGGCCAACACCTCACCCCAGGGTGCTTTCATACAAACGCACCTTGTTAACCACAAAAAAGAGAACCACACCTTGTGTCTGTTGAACATTTTTAAACATGCTAATGTTCCACGGCTGGCTGAGTAATTAAATGGTCCTTTCATCTGTCTCAGAACTTTGGGTCCGTCTCTTCAGTAGGGATTATTTTACTCCCCTTGGTATTTTGGATCGACCTCCACAACCATACTGAATCAGTCGACACGGTGAAGGAGACTCGGACAGCACACCTCGGTTCCTTCAACCACAACTCTTACACAGCCCTCAAACAGCTGACTTCAGTTGCCCTGCAGTCTCACTTGTGACTTTCTGGTCTAGTCACGAGGGGCCCATCTAGAGATTGCCAGATATCTCATGTCCACCCCTCTCCCCGGGACAATGGGGTTCTGTTGCGTCACAGGACCGGCAGGAGGTAGTTTTCCTAGGGGTGGTTACAGCCTTACTACCGCGTTTCTGATGCGCTCAAATTTCCACAGCTCTGTTCCTGCCTCATTCAATCAGCTTCCTTTCCTCTTCCATTAGCCAGACTTCCTGAAATACTGTGCAATTAGGTTATGGCTTTTCATTGAGTTATGACTCAGAATAATGCCACATGCTCTCACAGCAGCCAGTATAAAAAAAAGAACAGACCAGGCTGGTGATTACAAATAACTATGTGGACATCAGCATTTCTGACTAATCTTATTTTATTCATATTAAAAATGTGGGGAAAACTTTACCATATGGCCACTCCTGAACTATGGGTATGTGATAGAATTCTGGGAACTGAAAGAAAGGACTTTTTTTTTTGCTGTTCTTTCCACAGCAAAAATAATTAATCAAAAAATAAATAAATAAATGACGGTCCCACAATGAAACAGCCATCCTGAGAACTATGCAACATTCTAAATCATTTTCTCTCTGGACATACAGTATGTATGAAAATTCAGCATCTGAAGACGCAGCCATAAAGTGAAGATTAAGGCCACCTTACTGTAAAAGTGTTTAATGATTACAATGTTTTCACACGTCTTAAGGGAACATGTCTTCTGTTTAACGCATTCTGTTATAATTTGAACCTGCTTATATAATTCCATACACTGCTAATAGTCTGAAGCCAGCTGCACGTGATTGCAATTGAGATGGATTAAAATCAGTTCTGTGAGGACCAAGGCTGAGCTCTATTCTGTGGCAATAGAGCTCAGCCTTGACAGTTTCCATTTGCATTCTTTAAAGTATAAATACCTTTTCATGTTTCTCCCTACCTCTGATGTTTTTAAGTATTTTGCTAGGCAAAGCAATGACCAGTTTTGCCACATCGTATCGCTGCGATACTTTGAGCAGAAGCAGAGAGAGAGGCCAGGCGGTTACCTCGGCTGTTCGTCCCACACAGAGAAGTGTCTCTTGTGCTCTGCCAGGCGCAGAGTCCTCTCTGTAGGCACGGCGCTCAATGCAGCGTGTGACAGCGGCCATATTGAATCCTGGTTCCCCCATGTTAGCTTCCTGCAAAACCAGCATCGTGAGCAAGTTTTACTTTAGCATCTGAACTGAAACCGAATCAGTCAAATTCAAAAAGTAATTGAATACTAAAAACATCTTGCCATTTTCTTTCCTTCAGAAGTTTCATAGTGTGTGATGCAGCAGATTACACTACCATTATAATTCAACACTCAACTGTTTTACATTTTTTATATTTTACAGAAGGAAAAAAATTACATCTGAGCTCATCTGAACATTCAATGTTGAATAATATGTTGAATAAATTAAAAATCTATCATCACTACAGTATAGTCAAAAAAATCAGAGAACCATGATTGGCAGCTCACCAAGGTGTGGTGACCCACTCGGTTTTGGAGTCTTTATGCTGGGCCAGTTGCAGGATTCTGTGGGTATGAAAATACACAAAGGATTTAATCACTTTCATTGACACCCCGGCAAGCCAATAGGACTGGATACTGTTACAGCGTACAGTGATAGTCTTACACTGAAAGACACACTGAGTGTGTGTACTGTGTGTGTGTGTATACATGCTGCTCATGTTAAAGCCTAGCTTCCATCCCAACACAACAGAGCACTACAGCTGGACTGAATGTGAAAACAAAGATTTTTTTTTTTTAAAGGAAGGCACAATAAAGCTGTCAAAACAATAAGCTCATCCTTCAGGTATTCATACCCACCTGGAAGATGGACACAGCCTGGAACAACAACCTGCGGAAAGAAGACCAATGGGTACTTTTCACTTTTCATTTGTAGTACGTTCATCTGCTGCAAGGAAAAGTTTATCACAACAAGCAATGCCATCCTCACTGGGATCATCATTGCAATAAGGATGACATCCCTCCCATTAAGAGGACTCACCTGCTTTTTCAGTGACCATTGTATTTCCATGAGAGTAGAGAGACTTTAGCAAATACCATACCACAGCAGGAGAAAAAGAACCTCTCTGCTTTGGTGACAACAGAGGCACTGGTGTTGCTAAGGCATTGGAGCACCTAGCAACTAATCACATGCCCTGACTCTCTGAGTGGCTGAAACCTGAGTGAGAGGCAAGTGGACCAATGAGAACAGAAGGCTCACAATTCAGCTTCAGATACGTCAACATACACAACTGTGTAGTGACACCAAGGTTAAAAAAAATAGAATGAAGGTAATTAATCTTTCCTTCTTTAATGTATTTTCCTTCTAAAACTCTTCAGCATTGCAGGTTTAAATTCCAGGTGGGAAATGCTGTACGCTTGAACAAGATACTTAACCTGAAGTGTTCCAGCCAAACAATTATATCACTTCGGCCAACTGTCTGGTAAAAGTGTTAATGTAAATGTAGTATGATGTGCTGATACATCGTGAATTTCTGCCAGTTTTGTAGTGTTACCTCTGAAATATGACTGAACGCTGTCAGACTCGGTTGTGTGTCTGTATAGGAAGTGCTTCCACTTTCATCCCCCAGACTTCCTGTACAAGCTATCAGATTAAATGTGACACCAGAGGTCAAAAGAAATTTTGATTAAAAAGCAGGAACTCATTTATATTGAGCCATACTTAAGAATTAAAAAAAATAATTATCTGCTAATACTGCTGTCTGATATGTGAAGCTTACAACGTAAAGGTCAAACAACACAGGCCGAAAATCGTGTTTGTTCACAGAAACAACTTAGATCATTAATTTTGAAAAGCATGTTTTGAAAGAATTTACTTAAACATAACTAAATTCATATTGCAATTCACAGAACAAGAAGTTACAGACTTAATCATGGTCCTTTTTCTTTTTTTGAGTGCTTTATTAAAACATGGAGGAATCTTGTAAATGGCCTGGGGGTTGATTGCCCAGCGCCCTGCATTTGGTCTACACGAATCCTGGGGGCCAAGTATAACATATGCATGTATGCACTAACCTGGCATTTCAGACCATATGGCAAAACAGTGAGCTAAGTAGATCTGTATTCAATTCAACATCTGTCCTTACATCTGCCTTACAAGTACATGGAGGCGTGACTCTTTCTTCACAAACTCAGTTTGATGACTCAGTTTTAGGGATCGATGAACTTGCCAAATTGTGAATTAAGAAAAAAAATACTGCTTTTAATTTAGCCAAAGTCAGAGAAAAAACTGGCTGAAGCCTAGCCTTAGACTTACCTACTAGCAATGGCTCAGATGCTGCTAATAATGGAAACAGGGCTACATATTATATGGGTAATAAATATTCTATATTATATTAAATATATTTGATCCATTTCTATTCTACATTTACCATAATAAAAAATGTTATGAATAACAAAGCTCATCAATACTGTTGCACTGACACAAAGACAAATATGCACATGTTGGAAAAACTGAGTTTTTATTTGCTGAAGAAATGTATTTCCATTTTAAATTGTCAATCCTCAGTAGCAAAGGAAAAAAAAAGAAAGAAAAAAAAACAAACATTTTGTTTTCCCATGTTAAAACATACATCAATATGTAAATTATTACATGTTTTTATTGGTATGAACACTCAACATGTTTTTTTGTTTATTACAAAATGATTAATTAGTTTCAACAGAGGAGAGTGATAAAGTATAACACAATTGCAAGGAGCCAAGTACCTAGGCTGGATTTTGTACCAAGCTTTACATTTACATCAAGTAAGGGGTAATACTTGACATAAATGCATATAATATGCAATAGGAAATATGTATAAATAAAAATAATTCCAAACAGATATGATCAAAACCTAGATTAAGTGTGTATCTGTACAATAAGATGAAGATTCTAAAATGTCTGTTATCAAACCATTCAAACTTAAACTGGTAGTGTTTCAATGAGTCAAATGGATACCTGGCTCAATTGCATGTTCAGCATACACAGACAGAAAAACATCTTTTCATTTCAGTCTTGCCAAAACATAAATAACTGAAAGCATATGTGACTTCCAAGTGATGACACTGCTATTTGGAAACAATTTTGTGAACACTAAAACAAGGCTAACAAAGAGCCAAAAGATCCATATTAGAATTATTCCACTGCACTACTGAAATCGGTATAGGGCCTGAAACCGGCAAACCTGGTCCTACTGGGGCACGGGGCCTGCTGGTTTTCACTGTACTCAAATAAAGCAGTTGAGTACACAATTAACTCTCCTCACCTGGTTTCTTGGGTCCAAACAGGACTGATAGTAAGGTGAAAACCTGGCACTCCAGGACGAGGGTCAGGACTCCTTACTGAGATTGAAACAGTCACATGTATTGTAGTCTTTGGTCAACGGCATCTGTCTAATCAAATCAGTACCAGGTCAAATGCTTCAGCTGAAATACTTTCACCCTTGTGACACCAATTTAATTCCTCAACATTACTGACAACATCAATCTTTCGCCAATATTTGGAAAATTCTCAGCGATCAGCAAGTGTTCTCAAAAGCAGCATCCTTTTTAATTCAAGCACTTGATTTGTCTGTTGGCGTACATAAACTGAATATTTAAACGTGACTGTTTATTTCAAATAAATTATTTTTTTGTCTGGTTAGATGTGGATGCTAATGTGAAAAATATAAAGAGACAAAGTCCTCCAAATATAGGGGTTGTGGAAAACGAGTACACAAATAATATTGTAAAGAGTTCGAAACACTTTACCCAGGCCTAAATGGCCCCCATACAATATGCACACTGTGAAGGTGACGGGTACAGTCGGGGGGAAACAGGGTCCCCTAATTAGCGTCTGACACCATCTGAACGATCAGGTCCCGTGCGTCCTGGACACTGGAGGGGATCTCGGCATCGTCCTTGCTCACGTGCGTCCCGATGAGGACCAGCTTCCGTTCGTCCCCCACGCCCCCCAGGGACAGGGCCTCGTGGAGGTCTGTGATGCCACACGCCCCTTCCAAATCCTAAAAACAAGCGTTTTTACAACAAACACAACGGGACAGTGAAATAAATGCAGGTGCACTCCAGAGAGCTCTCTCTCCCTCACTCCTGTGCGTCCATTTAAAACACAAATGGGAGAACTTTGGAGCCAAGTACAGCTACTCAGGAAGGAATATAGTTTAAATGCACAACTCATTTTAATAAGTTAGATAAGTTAGGATGGGAACATTTTCACTGAGGTATTATCCAGCACAAAGCCACCTAAAAAAATCTTTAGTTTTAATGAAAGGTGCGAGGCTCAGACATTGCAAAATACAGTATATGTTCCCGTTATTATTAAGAACATGATGTTTCAACCAATGTTGCCTTCACCAGATCACAACGTTCTGCCTGATAAAGGGTGGTGTTTTGTAGTGGTAGCCAAAAAGTTACGTTTTTAAAAATTATAAAAGTTATACATATTTATCTGTGTGCACCTTGTCTTCAGTCTACAAAAAGTTGGACAACCATGACATGATCACATAAAATAGGATCGTGCATGCACCAAAAAATATCTAAAATATGTTACGTAAATGAAGCAACTCCAAATGTAGTTCACTGACCTGCTTGTTGGCCAGTACCACTAAAGACAGGCGGGGGTGTTCGGCAATCAGCTCGTGGAGGTGCGTTTTGGCCAGGGGGAAGCGGGCGGGGTCTGATGAGTCCACCACAAAAACCAGCACCTCCGCCTTGCTCAGGTACATCTTCCAATAGGCCCTTACATCTTCACTGCCTCCAACTTTACCACAGAGAGAAGAGGTAAGATTACTGTGTGTGTCTGTGTGTCTTGATTTGGCTCTGTAACAATTTAATTTTTTAATAAATTCACACGCGGATAAAGTGAGCATTCTCAGATTTAATGAAAAACTACAGCATTGAATAATGGTCTCATCTGTCCACAAAACCTTTTTCCAGAACTCCGCAGGCTCTTTTAGGTATTTCATAACATGACTCCAAAGCTGAGAATCTGCACTTTAAACAAATGAGAATGGCTTGATTACAAATCTAAACTGTGTACAGAGCCCAATCAAGTAAAAATGTCTTTGTCCAAAACATTACAGAGTTCACTATATATATCAAATATATACAGTGTGTACTGCATTAATTGTGTGACGTAACTATGCTAATACATTGAAGGCTTGCTCTTACTTTCCAGGAACTCGATCTTGAGATCCTCTTTGTTGATGGAGACGGCGTTGAAGCCCTTAGTGGGAGTGATGTTCTGCTCCAGGGTGCCGGTGGCCAGGCAGTGCAGCAGGCTGGTCTTCCCAGCACCGTCCAGCCCGAGAACCAGAACCTGCCTGCTGGACGGTTTCTCCTACCACACAGAGAAACGCACTGTTAAGCTGGGATGAAGAGGAACACATCGGCCAAACACCAGCTTGATAACAGAACAGAAATCGGAAAGTCGTTTGAAAGGACACACTGTAAATTCTAATACTAAAATGCGCACTGTTGAGAAAAGTGGAACAAAGATTTCTGCATCTCTTAATTTCCATACCCCTTGGAGCAAGTTTGACTTGTGGCTGGACAGTAGATGTCATAGGCAATTTATTTTTAAGCTTTAGGAATATCTCTTATACTGAGAAATCTGTACAGATTACATGTACATACAAAATGAAGTGTCTCAAAACAACAGCAGCACCCAACCTGAGAACTGAACCTACAACCCACAAGTTACAGGCCAATTTCTCCAACAATTATGCTACACTGCCACCCACAGGTGATGTTAGGCACTACAGGCTGTGATGTCACAGGCCCTGTTAGACTCTGCAGTCTTGTGCCACAGGCCTTAATAGCATATCTACTGCAATACAGCCTCCTTCCTCAGTAGCAGGAGTTTCCGGTGCTCAATTACAGTTCATGAATATTCATGAAGAGATGTGCTAAACGGGAAAGCATCTATAGCGGCAATAATTCTTATCTTGCTGCTTTCATATTTGTCTTGCCGTGTGATTGTTACAGAGGGTTTATGCCAGGTCCCTCTTCAAAAAGAAATATCAAGTAATGTCCTTTACTCCTTCATGAACATTCACATGTGCATATCCAATGCAGACTGATCACCCACGTCTTCAGATTGCACCATGGCTCCTCTGACGCCCTTTAGATATCCTCTTTCCTTCTTTGGATTACCTATCCTAATGTTCCGAGTGTAGTTGTGCAAAGACAGGTTATCTGGTGGTATTTACTTTCGGTACAATACAAACTGTGGGTTTGTTAGGTTAACATTACACTTGGTGGGTCATCTGTGCCTTCTTGTTGATATTGCACTTCTGCATTTCTCTGACTAACACCGATGTTCTCCACTTCAGTAAGTCACTCTGGATAAGTAACTAAAGTAATGATGTATGATGCAACAAATCGGAATGTTTCAGATTTAACAGCAGACAGAATGTTCAAGATCAAGCTCTGGAATGCAGACACATATAAAGTGTGATGTCACAGACTATGGAATATGTCTGGGATGCAGCCACATATAGTCTGTGATGTCACAGGCTCCGGTGTGAAAGACAGACATCCTTGGAGTGGTTTACATTAGAGAGCATTATATATATTGGTGATTTTTAAATGACGTTATCTGGACATATGGAAAAATCTCTTAAAGGTATTCATTCCACTAGCATATATATGACATTCATATTGGGTCACCGACTCCCATTGCATCCAAGTGCATTGATTCATTGACCTTCGTGTACACATACAAGGCACAGATTCATGGTGAAACTGAGATAAAGAGGGAAATAGAAACTTACTGTTTGCACATCATTTCTCTCTGGCTCCTCAGCAACAGTGGGAACTGTCTGTGTGGTACGAGAAAAGAACACTTAATTCTGTAAAACCTCTCATACTGTACATCTTATCTCACCATGACTGGAACAGCATGTCTATCCATACTATTTTCAACATGGTGCGTTTACAGTTACGCTGAAGTCTGTGTAACACCCCCCCCCACTCCCCCCCCATCCCTAATAAAAATAATCAAGCATTTCCTGTCCCGATTGGTCTTTTTCAAAACACACCAATGCTCAGCATGCTAATCTGCTCAAATACTATGCAGGAACACTGTTGCATGTGCTCTGCTTTTAAAGGGGTCAAAGACACACTGTATCCAAGTCTTCATCAGCGGGGGTGTGAGACCTTTACTTCTAAAGGCAGACCACAGGGCTTTATTGACTGATGCCTGATCAAACAACTGCTATTCCTTCAATATGGTGCATTGTCAGGTGGTTTCAATTCACACCTTATACAGTATTTATGCTATGACTTCATTATCACCATCAATCTGAAACCTACGGTGACTCTGTTTTAGACACTGATGGGCAATAAAATTAATCATATCACGTTACACGCAAAATCCTTTTTTCCAACAGGAGCAATACAGTCATTTTGAGCTAACTTAGCCTATATGAAAGGGTTTTTGCTTCTGAGTGATATTTCTGACACAGGTTATTCATCCCAGACAGATGGTTATTAGATGCTGCTAAATCCAGTGCAGCGCGCACACTATTTTTTGTAAAAAGCCTGCAATTTTCAGACTTAAGAACTTCAAATACTGGTTTGGATTGTTTGCGTTGGTAGTGTTTAATTTTAGAGTTTCAGATGCTCACAGAAGATAAACACCCAGACTGGCATGGTTACTGGTTACCACAGTGCATCGTGCATTCTCCCATCAACCTGAGCAATCACCAGGTTGTTTTCCGATGGCTTGATCCAGTACAGCGGGGGTATCAGCAGACCACTTGCTAACCTGCCGCTGACAGTGTGGTGAACGAAAGCTTACAATACTTTGGAAATGAAATAAAACACAGATGCTACTCAGCAGGTCTCAGAATGACAGCTGTGAACACAGGACGCTATCCGAGCACGTGCAGGTTCTCCCCGCAGGGGCAGCTGCTTTCTTTCAAGACCAGCCCTACAGGCCAGTGCACACTACCCCCCGGTCCCAATTCACCTCCTAATCACTCCAGCCTCTGTTCCGAGTCATGCTTAATTATACGTGTCACTAATGTGAGGGCCACTCACACGCGAGGGCAGGCATGGAGGCGATAGGGAGCATAAAAAGCAGCAGGTGTGAGGGAGGTACTTTTAGTCTGCTCTGACAAATCGGAATTCACAGATTGGAATTTAGAAAGAATGAATTATCAATAATACAGATTGGGAAAGTAGGTCTGGCTCGCAGTTGGCTTTCCACTTGATCCCGAAAGAGTTTGATGGAGTTGAGGTAAGGACTGTGCATGCTAGTCAAGTTCTTACACACAGTTTCGACAAAACCATTACATTACATTACAGGCATTTAACAGACACCCTTATCCAGAGTGACTTCCACAACTTTTACATAAAATTTACATTGCATCCATTCATCCAGCTGGATACATACTGAAGCAATGCAGGTTAAGTACCTTGCTCAAGAGTACAATGGCAGTGTCCTACCCAGGAATCAAATCCGTGACCTTCACTGGAGCTAAGGGGCCAGGCCCAACCATGAAAAACAGCCCAAGACCAAGGAGGGGCCCAGATACTTTTGGTCATACAGTAACAGTATATGAACAAAGCCCTTATAAAAAATATATGGTACATACACACAAAGCTGTAGCTTGAGCATTCAGCAAATCCCTCCTGCAAGTTGCTGGTTACACAATGGGATATATCAGCGATTATTTCAGCTAGAAGGAAGCCGTAAACAAATTTTTGAAGCTTTTTCAGGGAGTAGCTTGCTTTCTGGAAATGTACATGGCACTGGAATGGCTAATTAAGAATTTTCCCCGTTTGTAAGGTAAGAAGTCGTTAAAGGTGCAGCATGTACATTTGTTGTAGAACACATTTTTTCATACTTGGTTCCAAATTTCACTGTGCCTGAATCTTAACAAAATATTTTTTGGGGAGTCCAGAGAGTAGTGCAATACAGTAACCAAGATGACTAGGAACAAAATGAATTCAAAGGCAAAAATAACGAGTCAAACCAAGTTCAAGAAAAATAATGAATAAAGAACTTGAAACACACAGAAAAAACAGCATGCACACGGCAGGGGTCCCCAAGACCAAGTTAGAGAACCACTGATATACACTATAGCCGCGTTTCCACCACAGGAACTAGGGTCTAAATTAGGCTAAGTTCCGGGGACTTTATTTTACCCCTATAAAAGTCTCTGCTCAGGGGGTAGTACTTTCCAAAAGTACCGGAACTTTTGGGGTGGGGCGCAAGCGCTGAAAATTTCTGATTGGTCGACGACTCGCAGTGTTTTATTTCAACCGCCATTTTTAAAAATCTGCAGCCGCAAACCGATTTATGTTCATAATAACTTGAAATCAAACTTGTATGTTATGCGGCGCAGTAGCCTACTTTTGGTTATAGCCTGCCAACGTCTTGGAATTATAACGCGTGCTCTTCTGTTCTTTTCTTGCTTTAGTATTCGTTTTATAAAATGTTAAGCATTCGTGCTGGGACAGCATATTACGTAAAACATTCAAACGGTTTAATTCGGTTGCTGAATATTTTCTTCCGGATTTTCTTTGTTAGCCTGTTGTAATTGACTCAAAACGTTTGATACAGTTATGTGAGGTATGCGGTAGTTCTGCATAATTTACATTGGTGATACAGTAAAAGCAAACTGGAAATCACCTTCCGCACTTTTTGTCAGGGTAAAATAACAGGTTAATTCTAGTAATCGTCCCTTTTGCTTTGTCAGACTGCCATAATTTTACTGTGCCATTCTTCAATTCCACAAAAAGACCAGGAAGACTATGGACTAATTTATGATGCATCGTTCGCATCTGGAGGGCACACTTCGCTGCTCGGCTAGCAGTAACTTTGAAAGAAAGCAAACGGTGGCTGTACCACTACTAATTTAAATTTTCATGCAAGTCCGAGTTTTCGTTCTATTCTTGTCATTTTGCGATTAGCCTATATGGAATTGACGATGAGAAAGTAATCAATTCAACAGCAAATTGTTTACGACGTGTGCATGTTTTCTGCTGTTGTTGCCAGTTATTTGTGGAATGTGAATGCATTCTGTCGCCTCGGATGTCAAGACATGAAAGCGAATGTTCGCATAAAAACATAATAAATGTGTTTGAGAGGATATATAAAACAGTTACAATCTGACTATTTGGCCTGTTATATCCTATTTGTTGCATAACAACGGTCCAAGTCCAACTACCAACGACAGTTTTGCCTGACAACGGTAAAATATGCCCAAACGGCCGCGGAAGAACATTTCAATTTCAGGTGATTAAATCGATAAAAATCAATAAATACAAAAGTAACCATATATAGTCATTGTTGGTAATCTGTTGTATTAAGTGGAATAAACCCCTCCGGGCTGTCCCGGTTATTAGAAAATAATGTAGGCTACTTGGGTGGTAGTATGGGGTTACAGAAGAAATCATAGGACAGATGGACCGACGACAACGTCGCTTTTTCATACGTCAGTGGGCTAATTTGCCTAATCTTCGCAGGACTTTAGACCGCGGTGGAAACGCAGACAACAATGGGCTGAAGGAACCTTTCAGTTCCTTGAAAAGTAGTCCCTGGGACTAAAAGTTCTGGGTACTTCTGGTGGAAATGCGGCTTATATCTCTCCCCCACGCCCATCTAGAAAGACTTGCCAGATGGTGAACGGTGAGACCCGCTCAAGCTGAACCCTGCCACTGCAGATGCCTGTAGCATGCTTTCCAACATGACACAGGTTATGATTTACAGATGTATGACACAATCGTAAGCAAGCTAACATCACCTCCTCCCTCCGGCTTTTGCCCATGTGCAGTGCACACCCCACACTCCTTTGTGTGCCATACAGATGTTGGCCTCTGTTCTCTGTGTCCCAGAAAGTCTGCCACTGTTGTGTGATGCCCTGCTGAATGAGTGCCATTGCCTCCGCCCTCCCTATTTCAACAGGCATTGCGGGCTTTGGAAGTACCAGAGGCATCCACCTTCTCATTTCCTGTCACTCCCACATGAACTGGTACCCAAACATAACAGGCTGTGATGCCACCTCACTCAAGTTTGTACATGGCCACGGCAATAATTCACTGATTAATGAATGTCACCAATTGAACAGAGATTACACTCACCTAGAGAGTGAAAATCAGCCCCGCTTAGCAGGGAAGAATGAAAATCAACCATACTACTAAACGAGGGTCCAATCTTAGTATTCTGTATTCCAATAATTCTGATATAGAGTGGCAACCAACATCTGAACTCTTCAGATAACAAAAATCAGCATCACATAAATGCCCCATTTGAAAATCAACGAGGACCCTAATGTAGCACCAAGCCCTGCATCTATCGGCTTTCCTCTAATTGTGGCTTGGTGGGGCGGCATGCCCCATACCCATACAGCACCGAGAGTTTAGAACTTTTCAGGGTTCTCTGCAAAAATAACCACAATGACCACAGACTCTCAGCCCTTAACAACATTCATTTCTGTACCTTCTGACCCCATTTCAACAGTCAGAATTCACAAACAACTTCACACATCCACACAGTAAAGCCCCAGACTTATGGGATTTTGCCTTTTTTCCTTCTTCTTCTTTTTCCTGCCTAATTACATCATCACAAATGCTCCAGGCCCACAAACAATACATCTCCCCATTGGACATTCAGCTACACTAGCCAATTAAAACATCACATACACACGCAAATAGAGATATGTATTTTTAGCCAAAAAAGTGTGCTGCTGCTGCGAATACTTCGCTGGTGGCTCACTGGTAACATGCTTGCCTGTGGACCGTCGACGCTCTGGATCGAATTCCAACTTAGGCTCAGC
The DNA here is from genome assembly GCF_013347855.1 of Anguilla anguilla. NCBI lineage: Eukaryota > Metazoa > Chordata > Actinopteri > Anguilliformes > Anguillidae > Anguilla > Anguilla anguilla. The sequence goes on from NC_049207.1 coordinate 26,744,130, forward strand.
CAACTCTCTAATTTGTTATGCAAGCTGATTTGTTTACTAATAATTGCCTGTAACTTTAAAACTGTTGCTTTTGCAACTTTATAATGCTTGTGGGAACTCATTTATATTCCTGAAATCCATTCTCTATGATTTCACATGCAAACTCCACATAGTACCATTTCATGTCTATGGATGAGTATAGTTTGTCTACCAGTCAGCACAAGACCGAATACAGAAGGTAGGCAATCTAAACGCCTGAAGGGATGTAAATAGCTTGAAAAATGGTTTGACATAAATGCACTAGGTTAGCTGTATTTACCATTAATTTAATTCACTCATGTTTTACTCTGATATAGACTGTCTACGTCCTAGCCGGTCAGAAAACTCTCACATTTCAACCAAATCTAGCCAGTCTTTCACCAAACATATAGACTGTATTATGTCATACCATCTAGAAGTTTGGTTAACCGGTTTGATTTGTGTGGAGTTTTCTAGCCAGCTAGAAGGCAGACCAAATGGAAGTAAAACCTGAGCTGAATTAGGGCTGAAGTGACCTAACCTAGTAAGTCATGCCAAAACATGTCAACCTACATTTACACCCCTTTAGATATGTGCATGCCATCTATATTCGGGCGTGTGCTTACTGGGCTACCTTCTTTAAAAGCACGAGCAAATGACAGCATTAAAGGACGTCTTCTTATTGCAAATCCATTCACAGACATTTAATTAAGTAGGTGTTTATAACAATTCCTTTATGCAATATAGACATTTAATTATATCAGAATGTTCAATGCATATATTTAGCAAAAGTCACAAATGGGGAGCCATATGCATTTCATGACGGCAGATTTATTGGTTTTATTAAAAAGTGACAACAGCTCAATGCTGTGGCATTGCTACTGTTTAACTACTTTTTTTTACTAGGCTACTGTAGCTAACGTTACCTGCAAATGGCAGCTTTCTAAATTAATGTTAGCCAGCCATATTCTCTACCAACATACAAAACAAGTAGTATGTCTGTCGTGTCTACAACACCACATTAAAAACACTTCCATTCCATTCCAAACATGACACTTGCATATCTAGCAGTAGTCTACATGAAAAAAGCACTTTCACGCACAAGCTTTTAATTGTATTTGAGACTCTCGTTTAACATAAGACATAGCGACATAGCTCAGGAGGTAAGAGCAGTTGTCTGGCAGTCGGAGGGTTGTCGGTTCGAACCCCGACCTGGGCGTGTTGAAGTGTCCCTGAACAAGGCACCTAACCCCTAACTGCTCTGGTGAATGAGAGGCATCAATTGTAAAGCGCTATATAAATGCAGTCCATTTACTATTTACCATCCATAAGAGAATTGGGTAGGCATGCAGGTGCCATCTGTTTTATATATCGTTCAAAAAGCAAACTCATCTCGGTCACGGTTAGTATGCCTTCTTCATACAACAGTCTGTGATCACGTAAAACTTAATCTACATACCCATTCTGCAGAAAACACATTGTTTAATTAATTCCATTAAATAATGTGGTAATTTCTTTGGTACTACTGTTATTTTCTGATATGCAAAGATTGCTGGGAAGTATGTCTGTGCATGCTATTGTCCAATGTAAAGTGTCCATTTGGCACAGCTGTTAGCTGTAGTTTTGCCGGTCAAACTGTAAGGTCAGCCAGCCAGCTGAGGAAGAGAGCAAAGAGGAGTCCTTGCTACAACTAAGGCTATGTCTTATAAACACAAAAAGTGGATTGCAGAAGAAAAAACTGAAAACGGACCAGGGGAGAAGGGTAAACAAGTTGCCAGCTCGGGAGCTGAAACTGAAGGAGATTGCTGATAATTTTGTAAATGAAGGCTCATCGGACATCTGTCAAACGAGTAAGTGCATAAGTGCTTTTCAAGGAGATCTGTGTTGGGTTTCTCATGGTGCCACCGTTATAGTTCAAATTAGGCCACTGCAAATTTTGCGGTTTCTCATGGTGCCACCCTGTTATAGTTTAAATTGGTCCACTTTGATCATACTGTAAAAGCTCACATAAGGATAACCATAATCCACAAGCGTTCCTTAAAGGGTTAGTTCGTATTTTTTTTTATCTCTATCTGTCTGTCTGTCAGCCCCCCGTCCTCCCCAATCACAGCACTCTAGATGTGGGACTGGCTACAATGTATGTGTGCGTGCATGTATGTATGCATGCCTCTCATAGCCTACATGCATTACTGTTATCAGTTACTCATAACAAACACAGTACAAAAAGAAATGATACCAGAAGAAAAAAACAAGTTTTCATGTACAAAAATGCCAAGTTACTCACACATACAAAGCACTGTCTGTAAGTCACTAGGACTTAAAAAATCTAGGCCTGCGACTAAAAGTACTAATATCAAAATTAGGCCAAGTTACAAGAAAAAATATTGGCTATCTTAGCTCACACAAATTAAACATGTTGTATTCAAAGCAATGCTGCTACTCAACGTTTCCCAAATTATTTCAAGTAGCTTGGCCCAGGGTTTTTTCATCTTACCATTTGAACACATTGTGGTCATTCAAACTTTTAAGTGCCACATCAAAGTATCACATACAAAAAAAATTGTCACATGGAAAAAGAAAGACATCATTTAAATTAATGTTTTAAACAGCCGATGAACACTTACACACCAGAAAGGATATGTTTACTTGCTTGTCAAGTTCATTTTATAAAATGTACACACTATCCCACATTTTCAACAATTATGATTGTAAAATACTGAAAATAATGTACATACATTGAATTACGGCTACAGGGTTTGCATTTGCTTATACCAATCAGATGTTCCTGTGACACATCACCAAAGTGGTTGTGGGTGAGTGAAGCTAAAAAAGCTTCAAACGGGGAATTTCTGACACAGTAATAGGCTACGTTTTGAATATATACTGCAGCGCTGATCAGTCAACAGACAAAATGTATCGGAATAGTAACAAGTGTTTTTGTGAATAGATACTGCAAAGCTGATCCGTCACCAGACAAAATGCATCGGCACAGCAACAAGTGGTTTTGTGTTTATAAATGTAGCCCAAGTCATCGCAGCGCGAATTCTGAATGTTGCTGCAACTTAACAGCTAAACGTCCGCTAGCTTCAACACTGACCTAAACCAGAAAGTTACGTATATTTACAAACGCACACAATATACAAATTAAAAATATAAAATTTTAAAAGGGCAGAAGTAATGAACCAGAAGTGTCTCTGCAATATAAACTTAACGTACGACTCAACTGTTAGCCTATTCTTATTTTTCAAATTGAACCCAACCAGTAATATTTACGTTTCCAGCGGGTAAGCTATTTAGCCTACTACACTCGAAACTACAACTAACGAGGCATATTTATAAACATGTGAATAAGGTTTGCTCCAAAAATATAAATATAGCTTTAAGCTGTGTCAAATGGCAGACAGTATGGCCGGCCACGGTTTAGCAAGGAGCTACACAGTGTGATCGCATTAGTTAGCCACAGATAGCAGCACGGAAGCGCAGAAGGTATTGCCATTTATAAAGGTAGGCGTGCCCCCAAAATAGACTTGGCAAACCAAATAAAGTACATTAACAGACAAAATTAAGGTTACCTCTGGTAAGACCGGAGTCTCTTTACTGAGTTCTTTCTCGGTCTCTCTTTCAACAGGCTCTTCGAGTTTTTGCCTCGAAGACAAAAAATTCCACGTTACGTACACAACTCCGCCAGCGATAGCAATCGCAGCACCCACGAGTCCAGCTTCTCTCAAACCTGGCATGTTGCAAACAAACAAAATTATTCCGAAGAAATGTGAGATGTCAGTGTCTCACTCCGTGCAGCATTGTGCACTCAAGAGTCAATGCGAAAGTTTGTTTCCGCTTTCAACCAGCGAGTGGGCTGTTGCTTCAACAGACCATCCCAGCGCCACTTCTAACGAGCGAGGACAAAGAATCCTAGCAACAGCGAACCAACAAACATCAACTTCAGATGTTTATGCCGTTTTGTCCAACATTATTTTTAAAATAATAATGATGCAAATATATCGCCATTAGAACACAACACTTTAACGCAATGCTGAGCCTAGATCTGGATAAAAATAGCTTTGCTACCACACGAAAACCGGTTGTTGAAGTCACTAATGATTAGGCAAGGAGCGCCCTAATCCTGCTTCGAAGCTTGCCGCTCATTGTCTTTCTGTTCTGCGCACTGCGGAGACCTACCTCGTTTTCGTTCTGCTAAAAAATAAAACGCTCCTTCCTAGGGTCCGGTTTAAACGTTTCCTAGGCCTACCTACACGAATCTTTCACTCAATAGGAAATCTGTGGAGGTATTTATTATTATTATTTTTATTATTATTATTATTACTATTATTATTATTTATTTTTTAGCAAGTCACAAATGTGTAGAATTGATTCACAAACCTGCAAATGGCTTCACAAATCTGTAAATTATGGTAAGAATTGTAAGAAATTTCCCAGTCAAAAAATCAAACAAAATTGAACTACGAAGCTGTTCCACTATTAAATCTTCAATCATGATTTGAAGTTCCAAGATGACCCATGTACATAATTATAAATTGGACTGTGCAAGTATAATAATGAATTCTACACTGTAGATTAAATGCACAGGTTTTAATAGGTGTGCATTTTTCAGAAGACATTGTAACGTAAAGGTACTAAGATATTAAACTAAAGAGATGAAAAGAAATAGCACACAAAATGGAGCAGTACAGCAAAAAAAAGGAACAGAAAACATCTCTATAAAAACTAATATTAAATGGATACTTTGGTAATCCATTTTTGTAAGTAATTTCAGGAGCTTACCCCATTGTATTTGTGTAGCCTGAATAATACTAGCAACATCAAGATATCCCTGTTGACCGTTAACGGCAGCGCTGTTCCTCACAGTTTTCCAATTCATTCGCATTCATTTCTTGCCAAAATAGTTTTAAAACACAAACTCTTGCAATGTAATTTTGTTACAAAAATAATTCTCAAAAAAAAAAAAAAATTCATTGATTCACTTGTCGTGCCAAAATAACTTACCCAACTGCTAAAGCAATGACATCTAACAAGAAATACAAGTAAAAAATGTTGAAGCCTGAACAGTGAAAACATTTTTCACAATGCTCTTGAAACACAAAAACAAAATTTGAGGCTCTTAAAATGCAAAAACAAAATCTGAGATCTGTGGGAAATGAAATGCCAGTCATGGTAACATGGTATGTAGCCTATATACAAACATTAGCCACTTTACTAAGTACAACCATCTGGTACTAGGTAGGATCCCAATTAGCTTCCAGAACTGGCAGAATTCTTCGCAGAATGGATTCAAAAAGGTGCTGGAAACATTCCTTAAGAGTATTGGTCCATGATGACTTGATAGCCTCATGCAGTTCCTGCAGATTTTTCAGACACACATTCATGCTGCAAGCCTCCCATGCCACCTAATCTCAAAGGTGCACTTTTGATTGAGATCTTATGACTGTGCAAGCCATTGAAGTAAACTAAGTCACTGTCATGTTTGTGGGACTAGCTTGAGATGAAGCACACTTTGTGATGCGGCACATTATCCTGCTGGAAGTACCCATTTAAAGAAGGGTAGGCCGTGAAGGGATGCATACAGTCAGCAACAATGCTTAGGCATGCAGTGGTATTCAAATGATGTTCAGTTGGTATTAAGGTGCCTAATGTGCCAAGAAAACATTCCCCACATGATTACACCACCACCACCAGCCTGCAACACTGACACAAGGCAGGATGGATCCATGGATCCATGCCACTTGTGCCAAATTCTGACTCTACCATTTGCATGTAACAGCAGAAATCGAGGCTCGTCAGACCAGGCAACATTTTTTAAAAATCTACCATTGTCCAGTTTTGAGGACCATGTGCCCACTGTTGACTCATCTTCCTGTTCTCAGCCGATAGGAGTGGAAGCTGGCGTGGTCTATTGCTGCTCCAGCCCCTCTTCCGATTATACTCTGACAAGGTGTTTTCACCCACAGAACTGCAGCTCACTGGATGTTTTTTTAAAGTTTATTTTTAATTGCACCATTTCCCATAAACTATATAGACCTTAGTGCATCAAAATCCCAGGAGGGAAGCTGGAACCACCACGCCTGGCACCACACAATTAGCTCTTTGGAGGAGCAGGCTATTTGCGCTAACGAGCGGGCGTAACTAATAAAAGAGGCCACTGAGTGTACATTAACATTTGCACACCTATTGAGTGGTTGGTGTCACATGGTTCTATCTGCACAGAGCGATACAGGACATGCAAAACGATTTCCAATAGCACCATGCTGCTTCTTAGTGACTCTGGGTCAGTGTAGGTTTGGACCCCACTACCAGCCAACATGTTCAATGAAATCATACAGCGTTTCCCACACGTTGAGAATTTATATTTTGTGTTTTGTGGCAATTTTGTTTATTTTAAGATTTTGGCCATGTCTCCAGATGAAAATGAAATCTGTATGGCACTTTTCATGCCAAGTTGTACCGGCGATGGAGAATGAACAGAATGCAAAAGGAACCCAAACGAAAACTATTTTTGCAGTAATGGTCTCAGTTACAGACAAACCTTCATGGCATCAGAATGATTTGGAGGACAATATAATCACATACACATTCAAAACTTTTAAATTAAGGACTTGGTGCCTAATATCCAAAATGTCCTCGGGTCTAAACACAGTGATTTTAATCAATTTCAATTAAAGCAAGTAGGCTGAACTGTTAACTGTAACGGTTACTAAGACAGTAATGTTATGGCAACCTATCTGTGGTGCAGTTTCTCCCTCCTCTAGCTTTCTAGAGGAGGGGGTGGGCAGCTCACGCAGCTAAATGAGTCGGCTGTATGTCACTTTGACATTTAAAAGAAAAAATAATAAATACAAAACTACAATGTGTTGCTTGTAGAAAATAAGCACATATATACTGAAAAATCATTTTGGGGAGGGGGAAATCTTCACTGTACGGGAAACACAGTCATAAACAAAGGAAACACACAAAATCATTAAAGATGGTTGTCAAGGAACCAAATTTATTGTGCACGCACCAAAGACTCTGCCTACCTTCTGCCCGGTTCATTATTTTGGTTGGTTCCCCATACAATTTACAAAGTACAACATCCAGATATCATATTTCTGAAATTATACTTCAGATGTATTCTATGTAGGGAATTTTAAAAATAAATATATTTTAACATTGCATATGCAGTATTTCTTCATTTGGTCAATTACAAAAATGACAAAAAGGCCTAATGTGTCATGTGGAACATGCAGGCATATAAGGAGGGAAAAATATTGACTATAGGCAGCATTTTAAATGTACCATTTAAATTACTGGGGGGGCGGGGGACCCAATAGAATTTTTTCCTGCAAACTGCATCCTCAAAAAACAAAAAGAAGAAAAATGGCAGAAATGGCTACAATAAAGAGATTACTCTACATCTGTGCAGTAATATGGAGTAACACCGTTATTCGGATGTTTAAAAAAATACATTAAAAACAGGAAAGCTTGTGACTGGCTTCCATCCCTTCCGTGTGAACTCTGTAGTTGAGACCGAGGATGGAGGCAGAGCTCCTCCTCCCATTTGCCAGGGGGCGTGTCCCTGTGGTTGCTACGGGGCGTGTCCCTGTGTGGTTGCTATGGGGCGTGTCCCTGTGGTTTCTAGGGGGGCGTGTCCACGTGCTGTTACCAGCCTCCCTTTCCTCCTTTCTTCTTTTTCTGCTGGGGCTTTTTCCGCGTGGCGCCCGAGGCTGCCGGCTTCTGTTGCCGGGGCGGCACCACGTTGCTGGAAGGCGCCGCGGCCGCGGCCGCAGCCGAGCCCGGCCTCGGGGAAGTGGGCGGGCTGCTGGCCGTCTTGCTGGCGTCCCTGGCAACAGCGCGAGATTGGAGAAAAATCAACCCGGCGCAATGACCTCACCCAATTAACACAGCTGCGGGTCTCTCGGGCGCAAGCCTGCACCATTAAGGAGATTGCCACGGTTAGCTCGGTTGCCCCAGCAACTGATTACGTCACAATTACAACCAATTATGGTTTTAACTGCAGCAACACACACACAAGAGATTTAAAAATAGGACTAATGCTGCTGCTAAAGCAGTACAGTGCAGTGAAGCGAAGACCGTTCATAACAATACTGAACAAAAGTTTAGCGTGCAGCGTGTATTGGCTTTTTAAACAAATAATTTAAAGTGTAAAACTAATTGCTCTGCATAAAAATGTCCGCCTAATGAGATACGATCGACATCCGAAACCGAACGGTAAGCAGAGGCCGCGTGGTTTGGGCTGGAGCCACGGCGCTCGGACTCACAGGTCGGAGGCGGCTCCGGACGTGGCCCCCTGGGTTCCTTTGCCCACTTGCTCCTTCTTCTTGCCCTTCTTCCTGCCACGGTAGTAAGTCCGCTCTCTCATTGGCAGCCACCGCTCGGGGTCAGGGGTCGCTTTGGGGTCGTAGTTCTTCGGCAGCTTGCCTGCATGCAACAAAGCAAAAAAAAAAAAAAAAAAATTATAAAAAAGAAAGAATTCTTTTAAAAGCCATCTATTTTTCAGTGTCAGAAAATAATGAAGCAAATGTATATTTTAACACAAAATTACACAAAAAAACTCCACGTACAATATAAAAACATTCGGAATTTAGCACGTCCCCCCTTTATTGCCTTTATTACAGCTTGCATTCTTTTCGGGAGAATGCTTTGAGTTTTTCGAAAAAATCTGCAGGGATATCTTTCCACACTTCTTGTAAACACCACTTAAATTACCAGCTGGTTACATTTTCTGCTTTTCTCGATCCAAGTAATCCCACAAACACATTTAGTGATACTGAGCTCTGGACTCTGGGCTGGCCAGTCCATTGTTGCGAGAACACCAGCAGCCTTATCTTCTTCGTGTGCTTGGCGTCATTTATCTTGCTGGCGTCATTTGATTTGCTCCTGATCAAATGTTGTCCAGAAGGCATTATCAGCATTCATGATGCTGTCAATCAAAACCAAATCACCAACTCCAGACGTTGTTACACAGCCCAAAACATGCACTGATCCTCAACGATGCTTGAAGGGTGTAGAAATGGTTTTGAGTATCTTTCATTGCTTTGGCGACATACATAATGCGTTCACTTGTAAAAATCTCATATTTATTAATCAGTCCATGAAACCTTACTCCACATCTCAGTTGTGTAGTTTTGGTGTACTAGCGCCAATTCTCTTCTCTTTTGTTCATCTCCTTTTTTCAGTAGTAGCTTTTTGACAGCTACACATCCTTTCATACCCATAGCATTTAGTTGTCTTCTCACAGATGAAGAACTGACACACACCTGTAGATTTTTCACGATCAATGTTAATCACGATCTTATTAATGATTAGCACTTTATCTATTAACTGTTAACCTCCCTAATATACACTCACTGGCCACTTCATTAGGTACACCTGTTCAACTGCAAACTGCACCCGTTAACGCAAATATCTAAATCGGCCAATCACGTGGTAGCAACTCGATGCATTTAGGCATGTAGACATGGTCAAGACAATCTGCTGAAGTTCAAACCAAGCATCAGAATGGGGAAGAAAGGTAATTTAAGTGACTTTGAAGATGGCATGGTTGTTGGTGCCAGATGGGCTGGTTTGAGTATTTCAGAAACTGCTGATCTACTGGGATTTTCACGCACAAACATCTCTAGGGTTTACAGAGAATGGTCCAAAAAAGAGAAAATATCCAGTGAGCGGCAGTTCTCCTTGTTGATGGCAGAGGTCAGAGGAGAATGGTCAGACTGGTTTGAGCTGATAGAAAGGCAACAGTAACTCAAATAACCACTCGTTACAACCGAGGTATGTAGAAGAGCATCTCTGAACGCACACCATGTCAAACCTTGAAGCAGATGAGCTACAGCAGCAGAAGACCACACCGAGTGCCACTCCTGTCACCTAATGAAGTGGCCGGTGAGTGTATATGTACACACATACATACACACACACACACAGGGTTTTTACTGCATTGAAATGTCATAGGCAGGCCACTTAAATGTTTTTTCAAGATGCCTATAAGATAAATCACATGCAAAAAAAAAAAAAAAACCTGTAAGGCTGTTAAATTACCAAAACCCAAAAGGTTTTCCTGAAGACCAAAGTTTGAGAAACGGCGAAACATACTTTTTTTCTTCTTCGTTTTCTTCTTCACATCCCCTTGTCTGTGGAATGAGAAGACAACAGAGAGTGTTGGAACCACAATGAGGGAGTTCGGGAGCAAGTTAAGCCAGCCTCCAGAGTGTGGCCTTACCCCTCCTCCTTGGGCGGGTTCTCGCCCGTCACTTTGGCGGCCTTCTTGCGGACGTAGGTGGCCCCGTGCGAGTTCTCCAGCTCGTCCACATCCACGTTGAAGGACATGGACTCGGGGGAGGGGAGGTGCTTGCTCAGTCTGGGGGGGGGGGGGGGGGGGGTTAAGGATTCCTCCATGTGTGCTAGAGAGTGCGTATGTGAATGTAGGGGCAGACTTTACCACACTGGGGTCAAGCATCAATACACTTTACCCCTTGGAGGGTCAGTGTCCTGCTGGATTTTAGTGCGCTTCCCTGGTAACCCTCTTGGAGGCATAGAAATTCATGGACTTCTAGATCCCTGCTTTAGGCACAGTTACATTTCCCTAACAGTTAAAAAAAAAAAAGAATAACTTCTACATTTGCAAACTTTCATGACTGTACGGTTTGGTTAGAATTGGACAATTCTCAGGGATCTAGGAATGTTTTCATATTAAAGTCACTATAAGGGGTTAAAAGCAGATGCATTTAAAATGCTAACACAAATGTAACAAAGATCTAATACCGACACAGCCTAGACTTGTTGCTAGCTAGTTGGCCAATGCACCTCTCCTGAAAAGGACCCCTGGTGCTTATATTTCCTAGACAAAGCGTGGCTGAATTCAGAATACAGAGCCATTCACATATGCTACACAGATATTAAATATGTGCTTTCCAGTCCATATCCACAGATTTGCTTGCATTTGATTACTCATTTTATCCATTTACATTAATTTCACCAAAGGAACACAGAGAGCCACAGCAGTATCCCTGACCAAGTTTTCAACCCACAACTCCACTCCACAACTTGTCACAGGCCAAATCCCCCCCGTTCCCACCCCCCCTCCCCCTTCCCCCAGCTATGGGCCACACTGCCCAATCTGACGAGAGCACCCTCCTGTGGAAAGGATACGATTTTGCTTTGTCCTGATCCACCAAAGAGTAAGCAGAGATGAGCTGGGCCAGAGTGTGGATGTCATTGGTGTTCTGCCTACAAACAAACAAAAAAAAAAAAGAAAATTAGAAATATGTATTCAAAAGACTGTTCCATTTCATGACAAACACCCCTTTTTGAAAAAAAATCTAACCTCAACCCCAGTCAACAGCCGTCTGAAGCTCCCCCCGCATCAAGCACTCAAGGACTTGGGGAAACAAAGGGCACTTTCTTTGTTTTCTGTGAAAAGACTACGTCGTTCGCAGCTGTGCGTCACACAGACAAGCATAGACTATGGTGCGCTTGTGCACGCGAGTACTTGTACAAGTGTGTGTGCAGTGCATACATGTTCCATCTGTGTGTGCAAGTTATGCAAGCTTGCTTGTATTCTGAGTACCTGAGCATGGGCAAGTGTGCCTGCACGTGTGCACATGCGTTGGGAGTGCGTGGATGCGTTTGTGTGCGCATGCGTGTTGACAGGGACTCACTTCCACAGCTGTTCCAGGTCACTAATGGCCTCCTTCTTCCTGCCGTACTTCAGTTTGAAATTGGCGGCTTCGCGAATGAGAGAAAGATGCTCAGAGGACCCAGGCTGGTGGAGGGAAGAGAGAGAGAGAGAGAGAGAAACAGCTTAATGCACATCCAGGTCACTAACACGTGCTGTGCATCAGTCCATCACATCATACAGGACCCTTAGCGTTTGCCTGACCAAAGCACTGGAAGAGACAGACCGCAATTTCCCCACCATTCCTTTCAAAATTCATTTCGGAAGTAGATTTAAAAAAAAAAAAAAAAAAAAAAAAAAAAAAAAAAAAAACCTGTTGTCACCCTTTGTTCTAAAGCAGTGGTTGTCAATCTTTGGGCAAGGACACACTGGTGAGGTGTGGGAGGGGCTAAAGTGTGGGAGGGGCTGAAGTGCTTCGTGAGAGGCACGTGACAATGCGTCACAACACACATCGGCTCATTGAGTGAGCGGTGGGCAACCACTGCTCACTTTCCTTTCCCCACTACCTCAGCTCCCAGGCTTTTTGTACCGTTACAGGAATGAGAGAAATAAATGCATTCTGTGAGATTATAGAGGTTGCAGGGTAAATTGTATTTTTGTTCATTTTAGCTACAATAATTCTTGTATTTATGAAAGAACTCCAAGTATGTTTTAGTCGCGTACCTGTTCTGCCTGGTTATACTGAATGGCTTGGCTCAAGACGTCTATAGCACTGTCAACGTCCTCCTCGTGAGAGTACATTGTAACCAGAGCAGAGACCTGTGGAGCAGTTCAAACAGATATTAGCCTGAGAGACACGTCACACCCCAACGCCTCAATGCAACATTATTAGTGTTTTATATGAAAGGCCTTACCATCCCTGGCTTGTGCTTAAATTCTTCAACCGATCTCAAAATGTCACACGCTTTTGTCACATGACCTAGAGACAGAAACTGTGCGTGAATATTACATGCTACTAATACAAAGTGTGCCAAAATAACCACACTACTATTGCCACACTCAACCGATATTTTCATGTTCAACATCACTCTTCCATATCTTCTACCTACCAAAATCTATCATAATAATTTCATACGACTCAGAGCAATACCATTTGCGAACGTAACAGCCCACGCTGACAGGAGCGTTTCCACGGCGCAGTACCTTGAGTTAAGTAGAGTTGTGCCATGGTCAGTTTGATTTCAGACGCGCTCTCTGGGTGCTGCTCTGAGAAGCGCTGATAGGGGGGGGGGGGGAAGAAAACGGCTTCAGCAAAGACAAACCCAAACACACGGGGTCAAATGCAGCGTGGTTAGCTGGAGCTAAGCCGCAGGTTTAAACCCGAAGCCTGGCGTTTTTCAACCGCCGTGTCCAGAGCTTACCAGGTGTGCCGGGGAAATGTTCAAATTCCACCACAAGTGAACGTGTGACATTCTTTTACATTTTTGTGGTTAATGGGATAGTGGTGTGACACGGAATTTTTTGACTATAAAAAGTGTGCCGTTGCAGGAAAAAAAAACACCAGAACTGTATTACAACTGGAATAGCTCTCACAATCTGTGAAATAAGCATCGGCTGTTCCAGTTGCAATGCAGTTCTATGGTCGGGGGCAGTGGTTTTCAAGCTTTTTAATATAGGGACCCAGATTAGAAAT